>NC_133325.1:796149871-796168436 GCF_042186555.1 Aquarana catesbeiana
CTTAGGGTCTTTAGGGACGTCCTCCTAAGGGATTTGGAGTCAATCAAAAATACCAACCCCAAAATGGATAAAAATCTGGAAGAAGGTTTAGATTCACTTTGTAATAACAAAAATCTAGTTATCCGCCCTGCAGATAAAGGAGGGGGTATTGTTGTTCTCGATCGAGAAGAACACCTTCGCGAAATGCATAACATAGTGGGTGATAGAGACACTTATGTTCCTTTATCGGGCAATCCTGTCATTCAATATAAGAAAACGTTACAACCTCTAGTTGAGAAAGGTTTTTAGATGGGTATTCTCAATGAGAAAGAAAATTTTTCTCATTCCCAAAGTTCCAGTGCTCTACTGCTTACCCAAGATCCATAAGAGTCTTACTTGCCCCCCGGGTCATCTGATTGTGAGCGGTATTGACTCCATCACGTCCCGGGTGGGCAAGTACATAGACCACTTTCTCCAGCCGTTGGTACAATTACCATCGTATCTGAAGGATACAAGACATGTGAATAATCTACTGTCAAAAATAAAGCCTGATGATCATACCATGTTAGTGACAGCAGATGTCACATCCTTGTATACCATCATACCCCACAATTTGGGGATAGCTGCAGTTTAGTATTATCTAAATACACTTTTCACCATACCTAAACAACAGCAGGACCTGCTGGAATATGCGGCAGGCCATAATTACTTTTGGTTCGACCATCAGTATTACCGACAGCAGCGCGGTGTGGCTATGGGGGCAAAATATGCCCCTAGTTTGGCCAACTTATTTATGGCCAAATGGGAGGAGGACGTCATCTATAAGGACCGAAGCCCATATTTGAGATTTTGGGCTAGGTACATAGATGATGTCCTCCCCCTATGGGACTATCTCCCAGTTAGATTAATTATTTTCCTCTATCAACAACGATAGGGGTATTAGGTTTGTCCATGAGGCGAGCCAAGAGAAGATTAACTTTCTTGATCTCACCATCTCAAAGAGTGAGGGTACATTTGAAACAGTCTCGTTCTTTAAGAAGACCGACCGTAATGCCTTCATACCTCTGGGGAGCTGTCATCATGACTCCTGGCTCAAGTCCATTCAGAAGAGTCAATTCATAAGAATGAGACGAAATCGCAGATATGAGTGATTATAGAACTCAAGCTGGCATTTTAAAGGCAGATTGGAAGAGAAGGGTTATGACTCAGACTCTTTGGAAAGAACAATCGAACAGGTAGCAGCAATAGATAGAACCACATTGTTGAGTGATGGCCCTGGGAAGGCCAAAGAGGGACCTATTATACTGTTTATCACAACCTTCTTTACCCAACATTATTTAATTAAAAATATTCTTTGCAAGCACTGGCACTTGCTAAGCAATGATAGGATTATTAAAACTTTTTTACCTGCCAATCCACAAATAATTTTTAGGGGGGTCCCATCTCTTCGTGATAAGATTGTCCCCAATGTTGTGGATCCACCCACTAAAAAAAGTATCCTTTTTCCAGAATCTCTCTGGATACCATCAGTGTCGCAGATGTCACATTTGCACATTGAATAAAAGTAAACAGAGAAAAACGGAGTCCGTTGTCTCAACTAGTACACCTAGGTAACATCAAATTGAACAATTTATCACATGAAGCTCGACGGGCGTTGTATATTTATTACAATGCCCGTGCGGGCTTCAATATATTGGCAGGACCAAGCTGTCCATGCAGATTCGTTTGGGGGGAACATATCACCAATATCAGAAACGGTTTCAAATTCCATTCTGTTTCCAAACATTATGCCATTCACCACAATCGTAATCCTGCCAATACACTATTTTTGGGGATAGACAGATTTAGTGGAGGGGCAGCTCCCTAGTCAGGGAACTATCCAGAGTAGTGATGTACAGTGTGAGGGGGAAAGAGACGCACATAGCGTGATCCCATATAAAAGGTATATTTATTTAATAAAACAAGTCCAATCAATTTACATTTAAAACAATGCTGCAGTGTGTAGTAACTACGAGCGCCGAGCTCGTCTCCTGTTGTTTTTTCTGTGGCAGCGTCCCGTGCTCCAATCCTAATGCATATCGTCACGTCACGTGACTTCTTCAGAGGACACTGAGGAGAGAGGCACGGGGACATATTCCAGTTTCCAGGCACAGGGATAGATTCCAGATTGGTGACACTCCTGGAGGCATACGAGCTCGGCGCTCGTGGATTGATGCCCACACTCACTTCATGAAAGTGAGTGCAACCTCCCCCTGTGTGTGTCTTGCCCCCCCTCCAGTGTGGTCATTGCAGAGTTATTTTACATGCTGTATACTTTCTATTTTTTATATTTCGCTTGGCATGTTCATCATTGTCACTGCCTGTATACATGGAACGTCTACACCTGCGGGTCATTTGCAACACAGGCTGTACACCTTACAGCTGTAAGGTAAGCGGCTTGCAAACACGGAGGTGTCCTCACTGAAGATCCCCCTTCCCTTCACGATTGGATTTGTTTTGTGTTTCTCATCATGTGTTTTTGCTTTTTGGACTGGATGATATGAACTAATATTCATGTTTGTCCTAGGGATTTGTCACTTGTAGTTCACCAGGTTCTGGCACGTTTTTGCTAATGGGGCACTAGCCCACATATATTTTTCTTGCATTATATATTTTTTTTTTTGCATTGTGTCATTATTCATCCTATTTGTGTTAGTATATGCATTTTTGTTTTGCTATATTCAAGCAGTCACTGTTTCACGATTACCTTTATATATTAGGCTTTGTCTGCCCGCAACATGTCATGTTGATCAGCTACGTTGCATTGCACTGCATCCCCACCATGTTCTTTTAGCATGTAGGATCTATTCATGCATTGGCCCGTTTCTGCTTTTTTAGTTCACTTTGCCACTTTAGTCATCTTTGTAGCTTCCCTCCCCCCCTTCATCACAGCGCAACTACCATCTTCCCCCACTTTTGTCCCATTTGTCCTGCCTTGGATCAGTACTTAGGTGTTGCAGCAGTGTCCTTTTAGCATAGCCCCCCCCGACAGCACAGGAGTTTCCACTTTCACCTTTTACATTGTGGTTATATTATACTTGTGTGTGAGCTGGCTAGCGTTTGCTCAGTCTACGGAGGTAAGGTAGGACAACAGCTACTATAGTAAGGATTTGTTCCTTCACTGGGGGTGAAGTGTTAGTATCTACAGCCCAGGCTATGCCTAGGGATCAAATTGCCCTGTTTGGTTATTTCATAAAGGGATACACCATGACTCCTCCTTGGTTGCACACCAGTAGACCTCATTAGTGAAGGTTTGTCCTTGCTGGGATGTTTTGTGGCACAGCAGAAATACACATTGAGATTTGTGACATTTCTGCTCATAAGGGGTATAGTGCTGTACATCAGAAATGCTCTGCACTGAAGCTTGTTTGTTGTCTTTTATATCCTAAAGGTACTTCTTTATTTGGCTACAGATCAGAAAAATACAATAGGGAAGGTAGTCTGTACTTTCTGTTCTTGTGCCGCATAGTGGAAATGCACATCATTGAGTCTTGTGATATCTCTGCTCATATTTGTTATATTGCTGCACATCAGACATACTCAAGGTTGAGTTCTGTCTGGGTTTTTTGTGTCCTGTATTACTGCCTTATTGGTTGCTTATTAGAAAGGCAGTAGTGAAGATTGGTGGTCCTGAATTGTTGGGCTACATAGCAGAAATACAAATTGAACCTGTGCCAGGGGTAGTACATATACTGCCTTTGGTAATCGGTGCAGCCCCGCAAAGTGGCATTGTGCTGACAGTGCTATTAATGGCAAAGGCTGCTGATTTTAGGCATGCGATTTGACATGTTGAGTCGCATGCCAAATCACTTCAATATGGATGTGCTATCTCTATTCAGATTTGTTATATTGTTGCACATCAGACATATACAAGATTGGAGGTTGTCTGTCCTTTAGGTCTTACATTTACTGCCTAATTGGCTGCATATCAGAAGGGACACAGCAGTAAAGGTTGCTTGACCTTTTCTGATTTGTTTTTGCTGCCTCAGCAGGGAGACACATTGAGGATGGTGGCGTTTCTGCTCAGTATTGGTATATTACTACACATCAGACATACACAAAGATTGAAGATTGTTTGTGTCCTGTATGTTCTATATTTACTGCCTTATCGGCTGCATATCAGAAAGGCACAGCAGTGAGCGATGTCTTTTCTGTTTCTCATTGTTCTACCTTGCTGCTTCTTAAAGATACACAGCAGGGGGTTGTTGGCTGCATTCCTCCAGGGAGATACAGCATTGGGGACCCCTCGCTTGTTCAACCTGAAAATTGCAAGTTCCCTGCGACCTGTGTAATCTTGAGGTCTGTGGATCCAGAAAGCAGGGTCTGCTTGGTGGCGCTGCGACCTGGAGTTGCACAGACACGAATGGTACCCATTGGAAGCCATAGTGTATGACTTTTCTCTTGCGTTTTTGCGGTTGCAGGTTGGGTCGCACAGATGTGGGAGCCCTAAGTTTATCTGTCCCTTCTGGTTGAGGTTTTGCTACACAACAAGAATAGACATCATGGAGTTATTGCCTTACTTTGCAGTACACCAGAAAGACCGCAGCTAGGAAGGCTGTCTGCCGACAATACACATAAAAGTTCATTGATAAAAACGGCATGGGAATTCCCCACAGGGGAACCCCGAACCAAAATTAAAAAGAAAAATGATGTGGGGGGTCCCTCTAAATTCCATACCAAGCCCTTCAGGTCTGGTATGGATATTAAGGGGAACCCCGGCCAAAAAAAAAAAATGGCGTGGGGTACCCCCACAAATCCATACCAGACCCTTATCCAAGCACGCAACCTGGCAGGCCGCAGGAAAAGAGGGGGGGCGAGAGAGCGCCCCCCCTCCTGAAGCGTACCAGGCCACATGCCCTCAACATTGGGAGGGTACTTTGGGGGTAGCTCCCAAAGCACCTTGTCCCCATGTTGATGAGGACAAGGGCCTCATCCCCACAACCCTGGCCCGGTGGTTGTGGGGGTCTGCGGGCAGGGAGCTTATCGGAATCTGGAAGCCCCCTTTAACAAGGGGATCTCTAGATCCCAGCCTTCCCCCTGTGTGAAATGGTAAGGGGGTACAAAAGTACTCTTACCATTTCACAAAAAAAATGTCAAAAATGACAAGAGACAGTTTTTGACAATTCCTTTATTTAAAGTGGAGAGCCACCCTAAAAAAAAATTGCATGAAAAATCCTAAAAAAAAATAAAAAATAAAAACATTTGAAAAAAAAAATTTAAACTTACCTAAACCCTTGTTGCTAGACAGTCTTCCTAATCTGCCTCTTCCTATTCCACTGGGTGTTCTGCTCCTCGGTGAGCGGCCCCGTTGCCTTCTGGGAACTGTGTGTGTTCCCAGAACACCACAGGGCCATTCACAGAGCGCCGCGCCACTCGCGGATGCGCAGTAGGAACTGGACCCGAGAGCCAAAGGACGGGTCGGCCTCGGGCGGCCGACATCGCGGGCACCCAGGACAGGTAAGTGTACTTATTTAAAGTCAGCAGCCACAGTGTTTGTAGCTGCTGACTTTAAAAATTTTTTTTTCAGGGACAGAATCCCGCTTTAAATGCTTCTTCTTTCTTCTATCTTCTATCTTCCTTCGGTTTCTTCCTCCATCTTCTTGTTCTTCTGGTTCTTGTTCTTCTGGTTCTTGATCCAGTCTTCTCGTCCGGCATCTTCCTCAGCGGCGCCGTCTTCACTTCATCTTCTTTCCTGGGGCTGCTCCGCATACACGATTGGATAGGTGGCTCCTGCTGTGCGACGCTTCTCCTCTTCTGACGGTTCTTAAATAATGGAGGGCGGGTGACCCCGCCCCCCTCTGACGCAGGGCGGTTGACCCCGCCCCACTCTGATGCATGGGGACTTCCCTGTGACATTCCCCGTGATGACTTTTTATGACAATACCATGCATATAAGCCTTTAAAATTAGCACTTTTGATTTCTCCCATAGACTTTTAGAGGGTGGTCCGCGGCATTCGAATTTGCCGTGAACACCCCAAATTGTTCGCTGTTCGGCAAACTGGCTCATCCCTACTTGTGTCCTTTCCATGTTGGTTCTATGTGACTGCACTACAGAACTGTATAACAGAAAAGATATTGTCTTGTGTGCCATATTTATCTTATAACTGTATTTGGTGGTTCGTCAGAAATACGCAACATAGAAGTTTGGGTCTTTCTGTCTTATATTTATGGCCCGGTTTTGCTGTACATCAGTAAAACTCCACCGTAAAGAGGGGGGATATATAGGGGGATTTGGGGGTGTAGAGATGAGATATATATACATAGGGGGGATGTGGGGGTGTAGAGATAATATAGGGGGATGTGGGGGGTGTAGAGATGATGTATATAGGGGGGATGTGGGGGGTGTAGAGATGATGTATATAGGGGGGATGTGGGGGGTGTAGAGATGACCGAGGTTCACCAAGAGGGTCTTGCAGTGGTCCCACGCTAAGGTAGGCCTGAGGAACTTGATTATCCTCTCAGGTGTGCCGTCCTGGAAGGTGACTAAGAGAAAATTGACAGTTACTTACCGGTAACTGTTTTTCTAGGATATCTTCCAGGATGGCAGGCATACTTCCCGCCCGTTGGAGGAGGGAAAATGGTAGAACACTAGAAGGTGAGTGCCTATGAGGAATGATTTCCCTTGTGAACTGGTTTCAGGAGTTACTTCCCTACAAACTGAGGATCAAGGGGAAGGGTGGGGACTTAAAACAGCTGTCCATTGATTGTGTTTCCTGTAGGGAGGAGCCTCTCATCTCAGGTGTGCCGTCCTGGAAGATATCCTAGAAAAATAGTTACCGGTAAGTAACTGTCAATTTTTATTTTTTCTCTTTTTGTAAATTAAGTTTTTTTCTTTTTTCTGGAATTTATATTAATCTTTTCCTATATTTTTTTTGATAATAGATATTGAGATCTAATCAACCCATTGACAAGTGAGAGGTGTGCTTCTGAGCGGTTGGGAGACCAACTGCTTACTAGGACTCTATGTGAATTAACTGTCCCCTGATTACGGATAAAGAAACGCTTGTGAGTGGTTGGATAACCAGCTGCTCACGGGTACCTATGTGCTGGTGGCGCATATATATATATATATATATATATATATATATATGTGTGTGAGTTGTGTGGATTATTCTTACAACTCTTAGTGACACTGACCACATAGGTAAGGTCAACCTTTGGGGGCACTCTTGGGACCAATCACAATCATTGGATTGATCTTCTCTCCCTCCTGTCTGAATGCAGCGAGATGAGGGCGATTAAAAATATTTTATATACAAACTGTGGGTTTTTTAATTATCAGTAGCCAGATGTGGCACTAGTTAGGTTTTAAATGTTCAATAACTTCAGTTTTATGTCATGTAAGGGCATTCGCCCTGTACCAATATGGTGGATTCAATTGAGGGACACCAGGAGCTCAGAGCTGGGCGTTCCTTTTCTTGTGTGTTGTATATATGGCGGTGAGTCAGCACATCGCCCGTGCCCTTGGAAGACGTCATCTGTGACGAAATGGCATAGGGAGGAGTGGCATGCTGACATCACCACATACCGCGCTAGTCCCAGAAGTAACGGGCAGCTATTGAGAGACGGCCAGATCGAATTTTACCTGAAAACGCTATATATCTACAGCGAAATTGTAATGCCGCGTACACACGGTCTGACTTTTCGGCTACAAAAGTCCGACAGCCCGTCCGACAGACTTTCTAACGAACGGACTTGCCTACATACGATCACACAAAAGTCAGACGGATTCGTACATGATGACGTACACGGACTAAAATAAGGAAGTTGATAGCCAGTAGCCGCTAGCTGCCCTAGCGTGGGTTTTTGTCCGTCGGACTAGCATACAGACGAGCGGATTTCTGGGTCCGGAGGAGTTACAACGTAAAGATTTGAAGCATGTTCCAAATCTAAAGTCCGTCAGATTTGCGACTTGAAAAGTCAGCTGAAGGTCCGGTGAAGCCCACACACGATTGAATTGTCCACCGGATTTGGTCCGTCAGCATCCGTTGGACAAGTCCGGTCGAAAAGTCCGACCGTGTGTACGCGGCATAAGTGTATTACTGTTTTAATTTTAATAAATGTTTTTAAATGAGTTACACTATGGAAGCCTTTATGTCCTTTCATGGGTAATGAGCGAACATCAGTTGTACAGAGGATACCCTGAGCAGGGAGTCTGGGAACATCTAGCTATACAAGCACAAAGACCCGGGGCTTGGGATAAAAGCCACAGGCACTTGCGATCTCCTTAAACAAGAGATCTAACAAGCTGGTAAGCCGCAGTATTATTACTGGTGGAGGAACTTTCCTGTCGCACCCTATCACATCTTTGGTGTTGTGGTCACATGTCACTACTGAATAGAGGGTTGAGGAATCATCACTTGAAATACCATTATGAACTTTATATTCAGTGGAGATTCTTTTTAACAGCCCATCGGAGTGGATTGGATCTTTGAGAACTTTTGAAATTCATTTGTTTTTCATTAATTATTTTTAGCACATTATATTTGTGATTACGTCTAATATTTATGTATTAGTGGGTCACGCGGAGTTTTCATATCTCCATTTATCAAGACAAATCACTTATAAGTCACCTTACTTTTTGATCACTATAATTACGAAGCTCAGCTTCCTTTTTTATGTTATATTTATTGTGTGTCTCACATTATAGTTGCAGCTGTTTTTCCCCAATTGATTTATTAGCATAGCGCAGTAAAATTACTTTTTCTACCTCCCACATCCCCCCTATATATCATCTCTACACCCCCCATATCCCCCTATATACATCATCTCTACACCCCCCACATCCCTCTATATACATCATCTCTACACCCCCCCACATCCCCCTATATACATCATCTCTACACCCCCCACATCCCCCCTATATACATCATCTCTACACCCCCCACATCCCCCCTATATACATCATCTCTACACCCCCAAATCCCCCTATATATCATCTCTACACCCCCACATCCTGCCTATATATCATCTCTACACCCCCCACATCCCCCAATATATATCATCTCTACACCCCCCACATCCCGCCATATATATCATCTCTACACCCCCCACATCCCCCTATATATATCATCTCTACACCCCCCCCCACATACCCCCTATATATATCATCTCTACAATCCCCACATCCCCTATATATCATCTGTACACCCCCCACAGCCCCATTATATATCATCTCTACACCCTCACCATCCCCCTATATATCATTTCCCCACCCCACATCCCCCCTATATACATCATCTCTACACCCCCCACATCCCCCTATATATCATCTCTACACCCCCCTATATACATCATCACTACACCCCCACATCCCCCCTATATATCATCTCTACACCCCCCTATATACATCATCTCTACACCCCCCAAACCCCTATATACATCATCTCTACACCCTCCACATCCCCCCTATATATCATCACTACACCCCCCTACATCTCCCCCTATATATCATCTCTACACACCCCACATCTCCCCCTCTATATCATCTCTACACCCTCCACATCCCCCCTATATATCATCTCTACACCCTCCACATCTCCCCTATATATATCATCTCTACACCCTCCACATCTCCCCCTATATATCATCTCTACACCCCCCCCACACCCCCCCTATATATCATCTCTACAGCCCCACATCCCCCTATATATATATCTCATCTGTACACCCCCCACATCCCCCCTATATATCATCTCTACACCCTCCACATCCCCCCTATATATCACCTCTACACCCCCCACATCCCCCCTATATATCATCATCTCTACACCCCCCACATCCCCCTCCTATATATCATCTCTACACCCCCCCACATCTCCCTTATATATCATCTCTACACCCCCACATCCCCCCTATATATATCATCTCTACACCCCCACATCCCCCTATATACATCTCTACACCCCCACATCCCCCCTATATATCATCTCTACACCCTCCACATCCCCCCTATATATCATCTCTAGACCCTCCACATCCCCCTATATATCATCTCTACACCCGCCACATCTCCCCTATATATATCATCTCTACACCCTCCACATCCCCCCTATATATCATCTCTACACCCTCCACATCTCCCCTATATATCATCTCTACACCCTCCACATCTCCCCTATATATATATCATCTCTACACCCTCCACATCTCCCCCTATATATATCATCTGTACACCCCCCACATCCCCCTATATATATCATCTCTACACCCTGCACATCTCCCCTATATATATCATCTCTACACCCTCCACATCCCCCCTATATATCATCTCTACACCCTCCACATCTCCCCTATATATATCATCTCTACACCCTCCACATCTTCCCTATATATATCATCTCTACACCCTCCACATCCCCCCTATATACATCATCTCTACACCCCCCACATCCCCCCTATACATCATCTCTACACCCCCCACATCCCCCCAATACATCATCTCTACACCCCCCACATGCCCCCTATATATCATCTCTACACCCCCCACATCTCCCCTATATATATCTCATCTCTACACCCCCCCCACATCCCCCCTATATATCACATCTCTACACACACCCCACCCCCACATATCATCTCAACACCCCCTATATATATATATCATCTCTACACCCCCCAAATCTCCCCTATATATATATATATATATTATCTCTACACCCCCCACATCCCCCCTATATATATATATCATCTCTACACCCCCCACATCTCCCCTATATATATATATATATATCTCATCTCTACACCCCCCACATCCCCCTATATATCATCTCTACACCCCCCACATCTCCCATATATATCATCTCTACACCCCCACATATATATCATCTCTACACCCCCCACATTCCCCCTATATATCATATCTACACCCCCCCCACATACCCCCTATATATATCATCTCTACAACCCCCACACCCCCCCTATATATCATCTGTACATCCACCACAGCCCCCCTATATATCATCTCTACACCCTCCACATCCCCCTATATATCACCTCTACACCCCCCACATCCCCCCTATATACATCATCTCTACACCCCACACCCCCCCCCCTATATATCATCTCTACACCCCCCCTATATACATCATCTCTACACCCCCTATATACATCATCTCTACACCCTCCACATCCCCCCTATATATATCATCTCTACACCCCCCACATCCCCCTATATACATCATCTCTACACCCTCCACATCCCCCCTATATATCATCTCTACACCCCCACATCACCCCCATATACATCATCTCTACACCCCACATCCCCCCTATATATCATCTCTACACCCCCCACATCCCCCCTATATAAATCATCTCTACACCCCCACATCCCCCCTATATATCATCTCTACACCCCCCACATCCCCCTATATACATCATCTCTACACCCCCCACACCCCCTATATACATCATCTCTACACCCTCCACATCCCCCCGATATATCATCTCTATACCCTCCACATCCCCCTATATATATCATCTCTACACCCCCCACATCCCCCCTATATATATCATCTCTACACCCTCCACATCTCCCCCTATATATATCATCTCTACACCCCCCACATATATCATCTCTACACCCTCCACATCTCCCCTATATATATATCATCTCTACACCCTCCACATCGCCCCTATATATCATCTCTACACCCTCCACATCTCCCCTATATATATATCATCTCTACACCCTCCACATCTCCCCCTATATATAATCTCTACACCCCCCCACATCTCCCCCTATATATCATCTCTACGCCCCCACATCTCCCCTATATATCATCTCTACACCCCCCACATCCCCCCTATATATCATCTCTACACCCCCCACATCCCCCTATATATATATATATCATCTCTACACCCCCACATCCCCTTATATATCATCTCTACATCCTCCACATCCCCCCTATATATCTCTACACCCCCACATCCCCCTATATATATATATATATATATATATATATATATATATATATATATATATATATACATATCATCTCTACACACACCCCACCCCCACCCGTATATATCATCTCAACACCCCCAAATCTCCCATATATATATATATATATATATATATATATATATATATATCTCATCTCTACACCCCCCCACATCCCCCTATATATCACCTCTACACCCCCCACTATATATCATCTCTACACCCCCCACATCTCCCCTATATATCATCTCTACACCCCCACATCCCCCCTATATATATCATCTCTATACCCCCACATCCCCCTATATACATCTCTACACCCTCCACATCCCCCTATATATCATCTCTACACCCCCACATCTCCCCTATATATATCTCATCTCTACACCCCCCACATATATCATCTCTACACCCCCCACATCCCCCTATATATCATCTCTACACCCCCCACATCTCCCCTATATATATCATCTCTACACCCTCCACATCCCCCTATATATCATCTCTACACCCTCCACATCCCCCCTATAAATTTCTACACCCCCTATATATATATATCATCTCTACACACACCCCACCCCCACCCCTATATATCATCTCTACACCCCCACATCCCCTATATATCATCTCTACACCCCCCCACATCCCCCTATATATCACCTCTACACCCCCCACTATATATCATCTCTACACCCCCCACATCTCCCCTATATATCATCTCTACACCCCCACATCCCCCCTATATATATCATCTCTATACCCCCACATCCCCCTATATACATCTCTACACCCTCCACATCCCCCTATATATCATCTCTACACCCCCACATCTCCCCTATATATATCTCATCTCTACACCCCCCACATATATCATCTCTACACCCCCCACATCCCCCTATATATCATCTCTACACCCCCCACATCTCCCCTATATATATCATCTCTACACCCTCCACATCCCCCTATATATCATCTCTACACCCTCCACATCCCCCCTATAAATTTCTACACCCCCTATATATATATATCATCTCTACACACACCCCACCCCCACCCCTATATATCATCTCTACACCCCCCACATCCCCTATATATCATCTCTACACCCCCCACATCTCCCCTATATATATTATCTCTACACCCCCCACATCTCCCCTATATATATCATCTTTACACCCCCCCACATCCCCTATATATATATCATCTCTACACCCCCACATCTCCCCTATATATATATATATATATATATATATATATATATATATATGATCTCTACACCCCACACATCTCCCCTATATATCATCTCTACACCCCCCACATCCCCCTATATATCATCTCTACACCCCCACATCTCCCCTATATATCATCTCTACACCCCCCACATCCCCCCTATATATCATCTCTACACCCCCCACATCCCCCTATATATATATATATCATCTCTACACCCCCACATCCCCTTATATATCATCTCTACATCCTCCACATCCCCCCTATATATCTCTACACCCCCACATCCCCCTATATATATATATAATATATATATATATATATATATATATATATATATATATATATATACATATCATCTCTACACACACCCCACCCCCACCCGTATATATCATCTCAACACCCCCAAATCTCCCATATATATATATATATATATATATATATATATATATATCTCATCTCTACACCCCCCCACATCCCCCTATATATCACCTCTACACCCCCCACTATATATCATCTCTACACCCCCCACATCTCCCCTATATATCATCTCTACACCCCCACATCCCCCCTATATATATCATCTCTATACCCCCACATCCCCCTATATACATCTCTACACCCTCCACATCCCCCTATATATCATCTCTACACCCCCACATCTCCCCTATATATATCTCATCTCTACACCCCCCACATATATCATCTCTACACCCCCCACATCCCCCTATATATCATCTCTACACCCCCCACATCTCCCCTATATATATCATCTCTACACCCTCCACATCCCCCTATATATCATCTCTACACCCTCCACATCCCCCCTATAAATTTCTACACCCCCTATATATATATATCATCTCTACACACACCCCACCCCCACCCCTATATATCATCTCTACACCCCCACATCCCCTATATATCATCTCTACACCCCCCCACATCCCCCTATATATCACCTCTACACCCCCCACTATATATCATCTCTACACCCCCCACATCTCCCCTATATATCATCTCTACACCCCCACATCCCCCCTATATATATCATCTCTATACCCCCACATCCCCCTATATACATCTCTACACCCTCCACATCCCCCTATATATCATCTCTACACCCCCACATCTCCCCTATATATATCTCATCTCTACACCCCCCACATATATCATCTCTACACCCCCCACATCCCCCTATATATCATCTCTACACCCCGCCACATCTCCCCTATATATATCATCTCTACACCCTCCACATCCCCCTATATATCATCTCTACACCCTCCACATCCCCCCTATAAATTTCTACACCCCCTATATATATATATCATCTCTACACACACCCCACCCCCACCCCTATATATCATCTCTACACCCCCACATCCCCTATATATCATCTCTACACCCCCCACATCTCCCCTATATATATTATCTCTACACCCCCCCACATCTCCCCTATATATATCATCTTTACACCCCCCACATCCCCCTATATATATATCATCTCTACACCCCCACATCTCCCCTATATATATATTATATATATATATATATATATATATATATGATCTCTACACCCCACACATCTCCCCTATATATCATCTCTACACCCCCACATCCCCCTATATATCATCTCTACACCCCCACATCTCCCCTATATATCATCTCTACACCCCCCACATCCCCCCTATATATATTCATCTCTACACGCTCCACATCCCCCCTATTTATCATCTCTACACCCTCCACATCCCCCCTATATATCATCTCTACACCCTCCACATCCCCCCTATATATCATCTCTACACCCTCCACATCCCCCCTATATATCATCTCTACACCCTCCACCCCCCCTATATATCATCTCTACACCCTCTACATCTCCCCTATATATATCATCTCTACACCCTCCACATCTCCCCCTATATATATCATCTCTACACCCCCCACATCCCCCTATATATATATATATATATATATATATATCATCTCTACACCCCCACATCTCCCCCTATATATCATCTCTACACCCTCCACATCCCCCTATTTATCATCTCTACACCCTCCACATCTCCCCTATATATATCATCTCTACACCCTCCACACCCCCCATATACATCATCTTACACAACCCCCCCACATCCCCCCCTATATATCATCTCTACACCCCCACATCCCCCTATATATATATCATCTGTACACCCCCCACATCCCCCCTATATATCATCTCTACACCCCCCACATCCCCCCTATATATATATCATCTCTACACCCCCCACATCCCTCCTATATATCATCTCTACACCCTCCACATCTCCCCTATATATATCATCTCTACACCCTCCACATCTCCCCCTATATATCATCTCTACACCCCCCCACATCCCCCCTATATATCATCTCTACAGCCCCACATCCCCCTATATATATATATATCATCTCTACACCCCCCACATCTCCCCTATATATATATATATATCTCATCTCTACACCCCCCACATCTCCCCTATATATCATCTCTACACCCCCCACATCCCCTCTATATATCATCTCTACACCCCCCCACACCCCCTATATATCATCTCTACACCCCCACATATATATCATCTCTACACCCCCCACAACCCCCCTATATATCATATCTACACCCCCCACATACCCCCTATATATATCATCTCTACAACCCCCACATCCCCCCTATATATCATCTGTACATCCCCCACAGCCCCCCTATATATCATCTCTACACCCTCCACATCCCCCCTATATATCACCTCTACATCCCCCACATATCCATCATCTCTACACCCCACACCCCCCCTATATATCATCTCTACACCCCCCCCCCTATAATACATCATCTCTACACCCCCCTATATACATCATCTCTACACCCTCCACATCCCCCCTATATATATCATCTCTACACCCCCCACATCCCCCCTAAATACATCATCTCTACACCCTCCACATCCCCCCTATATATCATCTCTACACCCCCACATCACCCCCATATACATCATCTCTACACCCCCCACATCACCCCCTCATATATCATCTCTACACCCCCCACATCCCCCCTATATAAATCATCTATACACCCCCCACATCCCCCCTATATATCATCTCTACACCCCCCACATCCCCCTATATACATCATCTCTACACCCCCCACACCCCCTATATACATCATCTCTACACCCTCCACATCCCCCCTATATATCATCTCTATACCCTCCACATCCCCCTATATATATCATCTCTACACCCCCCACATCCCCCCTATATATATCATCTCTACACCCTCCACATCTCCCCCTATATATATCATCTCTACACCCCCCACATCCCCCTATATATATCATCTCTTCACCCTGCACATCTCCCCTATATATATCATCTCTACACCCTCCACATCGCCCCTATATATCATCTCTACACCCTCCACATCGCCCCTATATATATATCATCTCTACAACCTCCACATCTCCCCCTATATATAATCTCTACACCCCCCCACATCTCCCCCTATATATCATCTCTACGCCCCCCACATCTCCCCCTATATATCATCTCTACACCCTCCACATCCCACTATATATCATCTCTACACCCCCCACATCTCCCCTATATATATCTCATCTCTACACCCCCCCACATCCCCCCTATATATATCATCTCTACACCCCCCACATCCCCCTATATATCATCTCTACACCCCCCCACATCCCCATATATATCATCTCTACACCCTCCACATCTCCCCTATATATCTCTACACCCCCACATCCCCCTATATATATATATATATATAATATATATATATCTCATCTCTACACACACCCCACCCCCACCCCTATATATCATCTCGACACCCCCAAATCTCCTATATATATATATATATATATATATATATATATATATATATATATATATATATATATATATATATATATAATCTCTACACCCCCCCACATCCCCCTATATATCACCTCTACACCCCTCACCTCTACACCCTCCACATCCCCTATATATCATCTCTACACCCTCCACATCCCCCTATATATCATCTCTACACCCTCCACATCCCCTATATATCATCTCTACACCCTCCACCCCCCTATATATCATCTCTACACCCCCCACATCCCCCTATATATATCATCTCTACACCCCGCACATCCCTCCTATATATCATCTCTACACCCTCCACATCCCCCTATATATATATATATTATCTCTACACCCCCCACATCCCCCTATATATCATCTCTACACCCCCCACATCTCCCCTATATATATATATATCCTCTACACCCCACATCCCCCCTATATATCACCTCTACACCCCCCACATCCCCCCTATATATCATCATCTCTACACCCCACATCCCCCGTATATATGTATATATATATATATATATATATATATATATATATATATATATATATATATATATATATATATATATATATATCATCTCTACACCCCCCACATCCCCCTCCTATATATCATCTCTACACCCCACATCTCCCCCTATATATCATCTCTACACCCTCCACATCTCCCCTATATATATCATCTCTACACCCTCCACATCCCCCCCTATATATCATCTCTACACACCCCCCCAAAAATCTCCCCTATATATCATTTATACACCCCCACATCCCCCCTATATATATATCATCTCTACACCCCCACATCCCCCGTATATACATCTCTACACCCCCACATCCCCTATATATCATCTCTACACCCTCCACATCCCCCTATATATCATCTCTACACCCTCCACATCTCCCCTATATATATCATCTCTACACCCTCCACATCCCCCCCTATATATCATCTCTACACCCCCCACATCTCCCCTATATATCATTTATACACCCCCACATCCCCCTATATATATATATCATCTCTACACCCCCACATCCCCCATATATACATCTCTACACCCCCACATCCCCCTATATATCATCTCTACACCCTCCACATCCCCCCTATATATATCATCTCTACACCCCCCCACATCACCCCTATATATCATCTCTACACCCTCCACATCCCCCTATATATCATCTCTACACCCTCCACATCCCCCCTATATATCATCTCTACACCCCCCCACATCTCCCCCTATATATCATCTCTACACCCCCCACATCTCCCCCTATATATCATCTCTACACCCCCCACATCCCCCCTATATATATATCATCTCTACACCCCCCACATCCCCCCTATATATATATATCACCTCTACACCCCCCACATCCCCCCTATATATCATCATCTCTACACCCCCCACATCCCCCATATATATATATATCATCTCTACATCCCCCTATATATATATCAT
>NC_133325.1:796168936-796306837 GCF_042186555.1 Aquarana catesbeiana
CGTCGGTGTCGACTTGTCGGTGTCGACTTGTCGGTGTCGGTGTCGACTTGTCGGTGTCGTGTCGACTTGGCGTCGGTGTCGACTTGGCGTCGGTGTCGACTTGGCGTCGGTGTCGACTTGTCGGTGTCGACTTGTCGGTGTCGGTGTCGACTTGTCGGTGTCGGTGTCGACTTGTCGGTGTCGGTGTCGACTTGTCGGTGTCGACTTGTCGACTTGTCGGTGTCGACTTGTCGGTGTCGGTGTCGACTTGTTGGTGTCGGTGTCGACTTGTCGGTGTCGACTTGTCAGTGTCGGTGTCGACTTGTCGGTGTCGACTTGTCGGTGTCGACTTGTCGACTTGTCGGTGTCGACTTGTCGGTGTCGACTTGTCGACTTGTCGGTGTCGACTTGTCGGTGTCGACTTGTCGACTTGTCGGTGTCGACTTGTCGGTGTCGACTTGTCAGTGTCGACTTGTCAGTGTCGGTGTCGACTTGTCGGTGTCGGTGTCGACTTGTCAGTGTCGACTTGTCAGTGTCGGTGTCGACTTGTCAGTGTCGGTGTCGACTTGTCAGTGTCGGTGTCGGTGTCGGTGTCGACTTGTCGGTGTCGACTTGTCGGTGTCGACTTGTCGGTGTCGGTGTCGACTTGTCGGTGTCGACTTGTCGGCGTCGGTGTCGACTTGTCGGTGTCGACTTGTCAGTGTCGGTGTCGACTTGTCGGTGTCGACTTGTCGGTGTCGACTTGTCGGTGTCGGTGTCGACTTGTCGGTGTCGGTGTCGACTTGTCGGTGTCGACTTGTCGGTGTCGGTGTCGACTTGTCGGTGTCGGTGTCGACTTGTCGGTGTCGGTGTCGACGTGTCGGTGTCGACTTGTCGGTGACGACTTGTCGGTGTCGACTTGTCGGTGTCGACTTGTCAGCGTCGGTGTCGACTTGTCAGCGTCGGTGTCGACTTGTCGGCGTCGGTGTCGACTTGTCAGTGTCGACTTGTCGGTGTCGGTGTCGACTTGGCGTCGGTGTCGACTTGGCGTCGGTGTCGACTTGGCGTCGGTGTCGACTTGGCGTCGGTGTCGACTTGTCGGTGTCGACTTGTCGGTGTCGGTGTCGACTTGTCGGTGTCGGTGTCGACTTGGCGTCGGTGTCGACTTGGCGTCGGTGTCGACTTGGCGTCGGTGTCGACTTGTCGGTGTCGACATGTCGGTGTCGGTGTCGACTTGTCGGTGTCGGTGTCGACTTGTCGGTGTCGACTTGTCGACTTGTCGGTGTCGACTTGTCGGTGTCGGTGTCGACTTGTTGGTGTCGGTGTCGACTTGTCGGTGTCGACTTGTCAGTGTCGGTGTCGACTTGTCGGTGTCGACTTGTCGGTGTCGACTTGTCGGTGTCGACTTGTCGACTTGTCGACTTGTCGGTGTCGACTTGTCGGTGTCGACTTGTCGGTGTCGACTTGTCGACTTGTCGGTGTCGACTTGTCGGTGTCGACTTGTCGACTTGTCGGTGTCGACTTGTCGGTGTCGACTTGTCGGTGTCGACTTGTCGACTTGTCGGTGTCGACTTGTCGGTGTCGACTTGTCGACTTGTCGGTGTCGACTTGTCGGTGTCGACTTGTCAGTGTCGACTTGTCAGTGTCGGTGTCGACTTGTCGGTGTCGGTGTCGACTTGTCAGTGTCGGTGTCGACTTGTCAGTGTCGGTGTCGACTTGTCAGTGTCGGTGTCGACTTGTCAGTGTCGGTGTCGGTGTCGACTTGTCGGTGTCGGTGTCGGTGTCGACTTGTCAGTGTCGGTGTCGACTTGTCGGTGTCGACTTGTCGGCGTCGGTGTCGACTTGTCAGTGTCGACTTGTCAGTGTCGGTGTCGACTTGTCGGTGTCGGTGTCGACTTGTCGGTGTCGACTTGTCGGTGTCGACTTGTCGGTGTCGACTTGGCGTCGGTGTCGACTTGGCGTCGGTGTCGACTTGGCGTCGGTGTCGACTTGTCGACTTGTCGGTGTCGACTTGTCGGTGTCGGTGTCGACTTGTCGGTGTCGACTTGTCGACTTGTCGGTGTCGACTTGTCGACTTGTCGGTGTCGACTTGTCGACTTGTCGGTGTCGACTTGTCGGTGTCGGTGTCGACTTGTCGGTGTCGGTGTCGACTTGTCGGTGTCGACTTGTCAGTGTCGGTGTCGACTTGTCGGTGTCGACTTGTCGACTTGTCGGTGTCGACTTGTCGGTGTCGACTTGTCGGTGTCGGTGTCGACTTGTCGGTGTCGACTTGTCGGTGTCGACTTGTCGGTGTCGGTGTCGACTTGTCGGTGTCGGTGTCGACTTGTCGGTGTCGACTTGTCGGTGTCGACTTGTCGGTGTCGACTTGTCGGTGTCGACGTGTCGGTGTCGACTTGTCGGTGTCGACTTGTCGGTGTCGACTTGGCGTCGGTGTCGACTTGGCGTCGGTGTCGACTTGGCGTCGGTGTCGACTTGTCGACTTGTCGGTGTCGACTTGTCGGTGTCGGTGTCGACTTGTCGGTGTCGACTTGTCGGTGTCGACTTGTCGACTTGTCGGTGTCGACTTGTCGACTTGTCGGTGTCGACTTGTCGGTGTCGACTTGTCGGTGTCGGTGTCGACTTGTCGGTGTCGGTGTCGACTTGTCGGTGTCGACTTGTCAGTGTCGGTGTCGACTTGTCGGTGTCGACTTGTCAGTGTCGGTGTCGACTTGTCGGTGTCGACTTGTCGACTTGTCGGTGTCGACTTGTCGGTGTCGACTTGTCGGTGTCGACTTGTCGGTGTCGACTTGTCGGTGTCGGTGTCGAACTTGTCGGTGTCGACTTGTCGGTGTCGGTGTCGACTTGTCGGTGTCGACTTGTCGGTGTCGGTGTCGACTTGTCGGTGTCGGTGTCGACTTGTCGGTGTCGACTTGTCGACTTGTCGGTGTCGACTTGTCGGTGTCGACTTGTCGACTTGTCGGTGTCGACTTGTCGGTGTCGGTGTCGACTTGTCGGTGTCGGTGTCGACTTGTCGGTGTCGACTTGTCGACTTGTCGGTGTCGACTTGTCGGTGTCGACTTGTCGGTGTCGGTGTCGACTTGTCGGTGTCGACTTGTCAGTGTCGGTGTCGACTTGTCGGTGTCGACTTGTCGGTGTCGACTTGTCGACTTGTCGTGTCGACTTGTCGGTGTCGACTTGTCGGTGTCGGTGTCGACTTGTCGGTGTCGACTTGTCGGTGTCGACTTGTCGGTGTCGGTGTCGACTTGTCGGTGTCGACTTGTCGGTGTCGACTTGTCGGTGTCGGTGTCGACTTGTCGGTGTCGACTTGTCGGTGTCGACTTGTCAGTGTCGGTGTCGACTTGTCGGTGTCGACTTGTCGGTGTCAGTGTCGACTTGTCAGTGTCGGTGTCGACTTGTCAGTGTCGGTGTCGACTTGTCGGTGTCGACTTGTCGGTGTCGGTGTCGACTTGTCGTGTCGGTGTCGACTTGTCGGTGTCGACTTGTCGACTTGTCGGTGTCGACTTGTCGTGTCGGTGTCGACTTGTCGGTGTCGGTGTCGACTTGTCGGTGTCGGTGTCGACTTGTCGGTGTCGACTTGTCGGTGTCGACTTGTCGGTGTCGGTGTCGACTTGTCGGTGTCGACTTGTCGGTGTCGGTGTCGACTTGTCGGTGTCGACTTGTCGGTGTCGACTTGTCGGTGTCGACGTGTCGGTGTCGACTTGTCAGTGTCGGTGTCGACTTGTCGGTGTCGACTTGTCGGCGTCGACTTGTCGGTGTCGGCGTCGACTTGTCGGTGTCGGTGTCGACTTGTCAGTGTCGGTGTCGACTTGTCAGTGTCGACTTGTCGGCGTCGACTTGTCGGTGTCGGTGTCGACTTGTCGGTGTCGACTTGTCGGTGTCGACTTGTCGGTGTCGACTTGTCGGCGTCGACTTGTCGGCGTCGACGTCGACTTGTCGGTGTCGACTTGTCGGTGTCGGTGTCGACTTGTCGTTGTCGACTTGTCGACGTCGACTTGTCGGTGTCGACTTGTCGGTGTCGACGTCGACTTGTCAGTGTCGGTGTCGACTTGTCGGTGTCGACTTGTCGGTGTCGACTTGTCAGTGTCGGTGTCGACTTGTCAGTGTCGGTGTCGACTTGTCAGTGTCGGTGTCGACTTGTCGGTGTCGACTTGTCAGTGTTGGTGTCGACTTGTCAGTGTCGGTGTCGACTTGTCAGTGTCGACTTGTCGGTGTCGGTGTCGACTTGTCGGTGTCGACTTGTCGGTGTCGACTTGTCGTCGGTGTCGACTTGTCGGTGTCGACTTTTCGGTGTCGGTGTCGACTTGTCGGTGTCGACGTGTCGTCGGTGTCGACGTGTCGTCGGTGTCGACGTGTCGTCGGTGTCGACGTGTCGTCGGTGTCGACTTGTCGGTGTCGACTTGTCGGTGTCGACTTGTCAGTGTCGACTTGTCAGTGTCGGTGTCGACTTGTCGGTGTCGACTTGTCGGTGTCGACTTGTCAGTGTCGACTTGTCAGTGTCGGTGTCGACTTGTCGGTGTCGACTTGTCAGTGTCGACTTGTCAGTGTCGGTGTCGACTTGTCGGTGTCGACTTGTCGGTGTCGACTTGTCGGTGTCGGTGTCGACTTGTCGGTGTCGACTTGTCGGTGTCGACTTGTCGGTGTCGGTGTCGACTTGTCGGTGTCGACTTGTCAGTGTCGGTGTCGACTTGTCAGTGTCGGTGTCGACTTGTCAGTGTCGACTTGTCAGTGTCGGTGTCGACTTGTCAGTGTCGGTGTCGACTTGTCGGTGTCGACTTGTCGGTGTCGACTTGTCAGTGTCGACTTGTCGGTGTCGGTGTCGACTTGTCGGTGTCGACTTGTCGGTGTCGACTTGTCGGTTTCGACTTGTCGGTGTCGACTTGTCGGCGTCGGTGTCGACTTGTCGGTGTCGACTTGTCGGTGTCGGCTTGTCGGTGTCGACTTGTCGGTGTCGACTTGTCGGTGTCGGTGTCGACTTGTCGGCGTCGACTTGTCGGCGTCGACTTGTCGGTGTCGACTTGTCGGCGTCGGTGTCGACTTGTCGGTGTCGACTTGTCGGCGTCGGTGTCGACTTGTCGGTGTCGACTTGTCGGCGTCGGTGTCGACTTGTCGGCGTCGGTGTCGACTTGTCGGCGTCGGTCTCGACTTGTCGGCGTCGGTGTCGACTTGTCGGCGTCGGTCTCGACTTGTCGGCGTCGGTGTCGACTTGTCGGCGTCGGTGTCGACTTGTCGGAGTCGGCTTGTCGGTGTCAGCTTGTCGGTGTCGACTTGTCGGTGTCGACTTGTCGGTGTCGACTTGTCGGTGTCGGTGTCGACGTGTCGGTGTCGACTTGTCATTGTCGGTGTCGACTTGTCGGCGTCGACTTGTCGGCGTCGACTTGTCGGTGTCGACTTGTCGGTGTCGACTTGTCGGCGTCGGTGTCGACTTGTCGGCGTCGGTGTCGACTTGTCGGCGTCGGTGTCGACTTGTCGGTGTCGACTTGTCGACTTGTCGGTGTCGACTTGTCGGTGTCGACTTGTCGGTGTCGGTGTCGACTTGTCGGTGTCGGTGTCGGTGTCGACTTGTCGGTGTCGGTGTCGACTTGTCGGTGTCGACTTGTCAGCGTCGGTGTCGACTTGTCAGCGTCGGTGTCGACTTGTCGGTGTCGACTTGTCGGTGTCGACTTGTCGGCGTCGGTGTCGACTTGTCGGTGTCGACTTGTCGGCGTCGGTGTCGACTTGTCGGTGTCGACTTGTCGGTTTCGACTTGTCGGTGTCGACTTGTCGGTTTCGACTTGTCGGTGTCGACTTGTCGGTTTCGACTTGTCGGTGTCGACTTGTCGGCGTCGGTGTCGACTTGTCGGTGTCGACTTGTCGGTGTCGACTTGTCGGCGTCGGTGTCGACTTGTCGGCGTCGACTTGTCGGCGTTGACTTGTCGGCGTCGGCGTCGACTTGTCGGCGTCGACTTGTCGGCGTCGACTTGTCGGCGTCGACTTGTCGGTGTCGGTGTCGACTTGTCGGTGTCGGTGTCGACTTGTCGGTGTCGGTGTCGACTTGTCGAGGTGTCGGTGTCGACTTGTCGAGGTGTCGGTGTCGACTTGTCGGTGTCGACTTGTCGGTGTCGGTGTCGACTTGTCGACGTGTCGGTGTCGACTTGTCAGTGTCGGTGTCGACTTGTCAGTGTCGGTGTCGACTTGTCAGTGTCGGTGTCGACTTGTCAGTGTCGGTGTCGACTTGTCAGTGTCGGTGTCGACTTGTCAGTGTCGACTTGTCAGTGTCGACTTGTCAGTGTCGACTTGTCGGTGTCGGTGTCGACGTGTCGGTGTCGACGTGTCGGTGTCGACGTGTCGGTGTCGACGTGTCGGTGTCGACTTGTCAGCGTCGGTGTCGACTTGTCAGTGTCGGTGTCGACTTGTCGGTGTCGACTTGTCAGTGTCGGTGTCGACTTGTCGGTGTCGACTTGTCGGCGTCGGTGTCGACTTGTCGGCGTCGGTGTCGACTTGTCGGTGTCGACTTGTCGGCGTCGGTGTCGACTTGTCGGCGTCGGTGTCGACTTGTCGGTGTCGACTTGTCGGCGTCGGTGTCGACTTGTCAGCGTCGGCGTCGACTTGTCAGCGTCGGTGTCGACTTGTCAGCGTCGACTTGTCGGCGTCGGTGTCGACTTGTCGGTGTCGGCGTCGGTGTCGACTTGACGGCGTCGAGTTGTCGGTGTCGACTTGTCGGTGTCGGTGTCGACTTGTCGGTGTCGGTGTCGGTGTCGACTTGTCGGTGTCGGTGTCGACTTGTCGGTGTCGACTTGTCAGCGTCGGTGTCGACTTGTCAGCGTCGGTGTCGACTTGTCAGCGTCGGTGTCGACTTGTCAGCGTCGGTGTCGACTTGTCAGCGTCGACTTGTCGGCGTCGACTTGTCGGCGTCGGTGTCGACTTGTCGGCGTCGGTGTCGGTGTCGACTTGTCGGCGTCGACTTGTCGGCGTCGACTTGTCGGTGTCGGCGTCGACTTGTCGGTGTCGGCGTCGACTTGTCGGTGTCGGCGTCGACTTGTCGGTGTCGGTGTCGACTTGTCGGTGTCGACTTGTCGGTGTTGGTGTCGGCGTCGGTGTCGACTTGGCGTCGGTGTCGACTTGTCCGTGTCGACTTGTCGGTGTCGACTTGTCGGTGTCGGTGTCGGTGTGTCGGTGTCGGTGTGTCGGTGTCGGTGTGTCAGCGTCGGTGTCGACGTGTCAGCGTCGGTGTCGACTTGTCAGCGTCGGTGTCGACTTGTCAGCGTCGGTGTCGACTTGTCAGCGTCGGTGTCGACTTGTCAGCGTCGGTGTCGACTTGTCAGCGTCGGTGTCGACTTGTCAGTGTCGACTTGTCGGCGTCGGTGTCGACTTGTCGGTGTCGACTTGTCGGTGTCGGTGTCGACTTGTCGGTGTCGACTTTGCGTCGGTGTCGGTGTCGACTTGTCGGTGTCGACTTGTCGGTGTTGGTGTCGACTTGTCGGTGTCGGTGTCGACTTGTCGGTGTCGACTTGTCGGCGTCGGTGTCGACTTGTCGGCGTCGGTGTCGACTTGTCGGTGTCGACTTGTCGGCGTCGGTGTCGACTTGTCGGCGTCGACTTGTCGGCGTCGGTGTCGACTTGTCGGTGTCGACTTGTCGGTGTCGGTGTCGACTTGTCGGTGTCGGTGTCGACTTTGCGTCGGTGTCGGTGTCGACTTGTCGGCGTCGACTTGTCGGCGTCGGTGTCGACTTGTCGGCGTCGGTGTCGACTTGTCGGTGTCGACTTGTCGGTGTCGACTTGTCGGCGTCGGTGTCGACTTGTCGGCGTCGGTGTCGACTTGTCGGCGTCGGTGTCGACTTGTCGACTTGTCGGTGTCGACTTGTCGGTGTCGGTGTCGACTTGTCGGTGTCGACTTGTCGGCGTCGGTGTCGACTTGTCGGTGTCGACTTGTCGGTTTCGACTTGTCGGTGTCGACTTGTCGGTTTCGACTTGTCGGTGTCGACTTGTCGGTTTCGACTTGTCGGTGTCGACTTGTCGGCGTCGGTGTCGACTTGTCGGTGTCGACTTGTCGGTGTCGACTTGTCGGCGTCGGCGTCGACTTGTCGGCGTCGACTTGTCGGTGTCGGTGTCGACTTGTCGGTGTCGGTGTCGACTTGTCGGTGTCGGTGTCGACTTGTCGAGGTGTCGGTGTCGACTTGTCGAGGTGTCGGTGTCGACTTGTCGAGGTGTCGGTGTCGAGGTGTCGGTGTCGACTTGTCGGTGTCGGTGTCGACTTGTCGACGTGTCGGTGTCGACTTGTCAGTGTCGGTGTCGACTTGTCAGTGTCGGTGTCGACTTGTCAGTGTCGGTGTCGACTTGTCAGTGTCGGTGTCGACTTGTCAGTGTCGGTGTCGACTTGTCGGTGTCGGTGTCGACTTGTCGGTGTTGACTTGTCGGTGTCGGTGTCGACTTGTCGGTGTCGACGTGTCGGTGTCGGCGTCGGTGTCGACGTGTCGGTGTCGACGTGTCGGTGTCGACGTGTCGGTGTCGACTTGTCAGCGTCGGTGTCGACTTGTCAGTGTCGGTGTCGACTTGTCGGTGTCGACTTGTCAGTGTCGGTGTCGACTTGTCGGTGTCGACTTGTCGGCGTCGGTGTCGACTTGTCGGCGTCGGTGTCGACTTGTC
Organism: Aquarana catesbeiana; assembly: GCF_042186555.1. Classification (NCBI taxonomy): domain Eukaryota; kingdom Metazoa; phylum Chordata; class Amphibia; order Anura; family Ranidae; genus Aquarana; species Aquarana catesbeiana. The sequence continues at coordinate 796,177,516 of NC_133325.1, forward strand.
GGTGTCGACTTGTCGGCGTCGGTGTCGACTTGTCGGCGTCGGTGTCGACTTGTCGGTGTCGACTTGTCGGCGTCGGTGTCGACTTGTCGGCGTCGGTGTCGACTTGTCAGCGTCGGCGTCGACTTGTCAGCGTCGGTGTCGACTTGTCAGCGTCGACTTGTCGGCGTCGGTGTCGACTTGTCGGTGTCGGCGTCGGTGTCGACTTGACGGCGTCGAGTTGTCGGTGTCGACTTGTCGGTGTCGGTGTCGACTTGTCGGTGTCGGTGTCGGTGTCGACTTGTCGGTGTCGGTGTCGACTTGTCGGTGTCGACTTGTCAGCGTCGGTGTCGACTTGTCAGCGTCGGTGTCGACTTGTCAGCGTCGGTGTCGACTTGTCAGCGTCGGTGTCGACTTGTCAGCGTCGACTTGTCGGCGTCGACTTGTCGGCGTCGGTGTCGACTTGTCGGCGTCGGTGTCGGTGTCGACTTGTCGGCGTCGACTTGTCGGCGTCGACTTGTCGGTGTCGGCGTCGACTTGTCGGTGTCGGCGTCGACTTGTCGGTGTCGGCGTCGACTTGTCGGTGTCGGTGTCGACTTGTCGGTGTCGACTTGTCGGTGTTGGTGTCGGCGTCGGTGTCGACTTGGCGTCGGTGTCGACTTGTCCGTGTCGACTTGTCGGTGTCGACTTGTCGGTGTCGGTGTCGGTGTGTCGGTGTCGGTGTGTCGGTGTCGGTGTGTCAGCGTCGGTGTCGACGTGTCAGCGTCGGTGTCGACTTGTCAGCGTCGGTGTCGACTTGTCAGCGTCGGTGTCGACTTGTCAGCGTCGGTGTCGACTTGTCAGCGTCGGTGTCGACTTGTCAGCGTCGGTGTCGACTTGTCAGTGTCGACTTGTCGGCGTCGGTGTCGACTTGTCGGTGTCGACTTGTCGGTGTCGGTGTCGACTTGTCGGTGTCGACTTTGCGTCGGTGTCGGTGTCGACTTGTCGGTGTCGACTTGTCGGTGTTGGTGTCGACTTGTCGGTGTCGGTGTCGACTTGTCGGTGTCGACTTGTCGGCGTCGGTGTCGACTTGTCGGCGTCGGTGTCGACTTGTCGGTGTCGACTTGTCGGCGTCGGTGTCGACTTGTCGGCGTCGACTTGTCGGCGTCGGTGTCGACTTGTCGGTGTCGACTTGTCGGTGTCGGTGTCGACTTGTCGGTGTCGGTGTCGACTTTGCGTCGGTGTCGGTGTCGACTTGTCGGCGTCGACTTGTCGGCGTCGGTGTCGACTTGTCGGCGTCGGTGTCGACTTGTCGGTGTCGACTTGTCGGTGTCGACTTGTCGGCGTCGGTGTCGACTTGTCGGCGTCGGTGTCGACTTGTCGGCGTCGGTGTCGACTTGTCGACTTGTCGGTGTCGACTTGTCGGTGTCGGTGTCGACTTGTCGGTGTCGGTGTCGACTTGTCGGTGTCGACGTGTCGGTGTCGACTTGTCGGTGTCGGTGTCGACTTGTCGGTGTCGGTGTCGACTTGTCGGTGTTGACTTGTCGGTGTCGGTGTCGACTTGTCAGCGTCGGTGTCGACGTGTCGGTGTCGGCGTCGGTGTCGACGTGTCGGTGTCGACGTGTCGGTGTCGACGTGTCGGTGTCGACTTGTCGGCGTCGGTGTCGACGTGTCGGTGTCGACTTGTCGGTGTCGGCGTCGGCGTCGACGTGTCGGTGTCGACTTGTCGGTGTCGGTGTCGACTTGTCGGTGTCGGTGTCGACTTGTCGGTGTCGGTGTCGACTTGTCGGTGTCGACTTGTCGGTGTCGGTGTCGACTTGTCGGTGTCGGTGTCGACTTGTCGGTGTCGGTGTCGACTTGTCGGTGTCGACTTGTCAGTGTCGGTGTCGACTTGTCGGCGTCGGTGTCGACTTGTCGGCGTTGGTGTCGACTTGTCGGCGTCGGTGTCGACTTGTCGGCGTCGACTTGTCGGCGTCGGTGTCGACTTGTCGGTGTCGACTTGTCAGCGTCGGTGTCGACTTGTCGGCGTCGGTGTCGACTTGTCGGCGTCGGTGTCGACTTGTCGGTGTCGACTTGTCGGCGTCGGTGTCGACTTGTCGGCGTCGGTGTCGACTTGTCGTCGACTTGTCGGCGTCGGTGTCGACTTGTCGGTGTCGACTTGTCGGTGTCGACTTGTCGGTGTCGGTGTCGACTTGTCGGTGTCGACGTGTCGGTGTCGACTTGTCGGTGTCGGTGTCGACTTGTCGGTGTCGACTTGTCGGTGTCGACTTGTCGGTGTCGACGTCGGTGTCGACTTGTCGGTGTCGACTTGTCGGTGTCGGTGTCGACTTGTCGGTGTCGACTTGTCGGTGTCGACTTGTCGGTGTCGGTGTCGACTTGTCGGTGTCGACTTGTCGGTGTCGACTTGTCGACTTGTCGGTGTCGGTGTCGGCGTCGACTTGGCGTCGGTGTCGACTTGTCGGTGTCGGTGTCGACTTGTCGGTGTCGACTTGTCGGTGTCGGTGTCGACTTGTCGGTGTCGGTGTCGACTTGTCGGTGTCGGTGTCGACGTGTCGGTGTCGACGTGTCGGCGTCGACTTGTCGGCGTCGACTTGTCGGCGTCGACTTGTCGGCGTCGACTTGTCGGTGTCGACTTGTCGGTGTCGGTGTCGACTTGTCGGTGTCAGTGTCGACTTGTCGGTGTCGGTGTCGACTTGTCGGTGTCGACTTGTCGGTGTCGGTGTCGACTTGTCGGTGTCGGTGTCGACTTGTCGGTGTCGACTTGTCGGCGTCGGTGTCGACACGTCGGTGTCGACTTGTCGGCGTCGGTGTCGACACGTCGGTGTCGACTTGTCGGTGTCGACTTGTCGGTGTCGGTGTCGACTTGTCGGTGTCGACTTGTCGGTGTCGGTGTCGACTTGTCGGTGTCGGTGTCGACTTGTCGGTGTCGACTTGTCGGCGTCGGTGTCGACTTGTCGGCGTCGGTGTCGACTTGTCGGTGTCGGTGTCGACTTGTCGGTGTCGACTTGTCGGTGTCGGTGTCGACTTGTCGGTGTCGACTTGTCGGTGTCGACTTGTCGGCGTCGGTGTCGACTTGTCGGCGTCGACTTGTCAGCGTCGGCGTCGACTTGTCAGCGTCGGCGTCGACTTGTCAGCGTCGGCGTCGACTTGTCAGCGTCGGCGTCGACTTGTCAGCGTCGACTTGTCAGCGTCGGCGTCGACTTGTCAGCGTCGGCGTCGACTTGTCAGCGTCGGCGTCGACTTGTCGGCGTCGACTTGTCAGTGTCGACTTGTCAGTGTCGGTGTCGACTTGTCAGTGTCGACTTGTCAGTGTCGGTGTCGATTTGTCGGTGTCGACTTGTCGGTGTCGACGTCGACTTGTCGGCGTCGGCGTCGACTTGTCGGCGTCGACTTGTCGGTGTCGACTTGTCGGCGTCGGTGTCGACTTGTCGGCGTCGGTGTCGACTTGTCGGTGTCGACTTGTCGGTGTCGACTTGTCAGCGTCGGTGTCGACTTCTCAGCGTCGGTGTCGACTTGTCGGTGTCGACTTGTCGGTGTCGACTTGTCGGCGTCGGTGTCGACTTGTCGGTGTCGACTTGTCGGCGTCGGTGTCGACTTGTCGGTGTCGACTTGTCGGCGTCGGTGTCGACTTGTCGGCGTCGACTTGTCAGCGTCGGTGTCGACTTGTCGGCGTCGGTGTCGACTTGTCAGCGTCGGTGTCGACTTGTCAGCGTCGACTTGTCAGTGTCGACTTGTCGGCGTCGACTTGTCGGCGTCGGTGTCGACTTGTCGGCGTCGGTGTCGACTTGTCGGCGTCGGTGTCGACTTGTCGGTGTCGACGTGTCGGTGTCGACGTGTCGGTGTCGACGTGTCGGTGTCGACTTGTCGGTGTCGACTTGTCGGTGTCGGTGTCGACTTGTCGGTGTCGGTGTCGACTTGTCGGCGTCGACTTGTCGGTGTCGGTGTCGACTTGTCAGTGTCGGTGTCGACTTGTCGGTGTCGACTTGTCGGTGTCGACTTGTCGGCGTCGACTTGTCGGTGTCGGTGTCGACTTGTCGGTGTCGGTGTCGACTTGTCGGTGTCGACTTGTCGGTGTCGGCGTCGACTTGTCAGCGTCGGTGTCGACTTGTCGGTGTCGGCGTCGACTTGTCAGCGTCGGTGTCGACTTGTCAGCGTCGGTGTCGACTTGTCGGCGTCGACTTGTCGGCGTCGACTTGTCAGCGTCGGTGTCGACTTGTCAGCGACGGTGTCGACTTGTCAGCGACGGTGTCGACTTGTCAGCGTCGGTGTCGACTTGTCGGTGTCGACTTGTCAGTGTCGGTGTCGACTTGACGGTGTCGGTGTCGACTTGTCGGTGTCGGTGTCGGCGTCGGTGTCGACTTGTCGGCGTCGGTGTCGACTTGTCGGTGTCGACTTGTCGGTGTCGACTTGTCGGTGTCGACTTGTCGGTGTCGGTGTCGACGTGTCAGCGGTGTCGACTTGTCAGTGTCGGTGTCGACTTGACGGTGTCGGTGTCGACTTGTCGGCGTCGGTGTCGACTTGTCGGCGTCGGTGTCGACTTGTCGGCGTCGGCGTCGACTTGTCGGCGTCGGTGTCGACTTGTCGGCGTCGGTGTCGACTTGTCGGCGTCGGCGTCGACTTGTCGGCGTCGACTTGTCAGCGTCGACTTGTCAGCGTCGACTTGTCAGCGTCGGTGTCGACTTGTCGGTGTTGGTGTCGGCGTCGGTGTCGACTTGTCGGTGTCGGTGTCGACTTGTCGGTGTCGACTTGTCGGTGTCGACTTGTCGGTGTCGACTTGTCGGTGTCGACTTGTCGGTGTCGGTGTCGACTTGTCGGTGTTGGTGTCGACTTGTCGGTGTTGGTGTCGACTTGTCGGCGTCGGTGTCGACTTGTCGGTGTCGACTTGTCGGTGTCGGTGTCGACTTGTCGGCGTCGGTGTCGACTTGTCGGTGTCGGCGTCGGTGTCGACTTGTCGGTGTCGACGTGTCGGTGTCGACGTGTCGACGTGTCGGTGTCGACGTGTCGGTGTCGACTTGTCGGTGTCGACGTGTCGACTTGTCGGTGTCGGTGTCGACTTGGCGTCGGTGTCGACTTGTCGGTGTCGACGTGTCGACTTGTCGGTGTCGACTTGTCGGTGTCGACTTGTCGGTGTCGGTGTCGACTTGGCGTCGGTGTCGACTTGTCGGTGTCGACGTGTCGACTTGTCGGTGTCGACGTGTCGACTTGTCGGTGTCGACGTGTCGACTTGTCGGTGTCGACTTGTCGGTGTCGACGTGTCGACTTGTCGGTGTCGACGTGTCGGTGTCGGTGTCGGTGTCGACGTGTCGGTGTCGACGTCGACTTGTCGGTGTCGACTTGTCGGCGTCGACTTGTCGGCGTCGGTGTCGACTTGTCGGTGTCGGTGTCGACTTGTCGGTGTCGACTTGTCGGTGTCGGTGTCGACTTGTCGGTGTCGACTTGTCGGTGTCGGTGTCGACTTGTCGGTGTCGACTTGTCGGTGTCGGTGTCGACTTGTCGGTGTCGGTGTCGACTTGTCGGTGTCGGCGTCGGTGTCGACTTGTCGGTGTCAACTTGTCAGCGTCGGTGTCGACTTGTCGGTGTCGACTTGTCGGTGTCGACGTGTCGGTGTCGACTTGTCGACGTGTCGGTGTCGACTTGTCGGCGTCGGTGTCGACTTGTCGGCGTCGGTGTCGACTTGTCGGCGTCGGTGTCGGCGTCGGTGTCGACTTGTCGGCGTCGGTGTCGACTTGTCGGCGTCGGTGTCGACTTGTCAGCGTCGGTGTCGACTTGTCAGCGTCGGTGTCGACTTGTCAGCGTCGGTGTCGACTTGTCAGCGTCGGTGTCGACTTGTCAGTGTCGACTTGTCAGCGTCGGTGTCGACTTGTCAGCGTCGGTGTCGACTTGTCAGCGTCGGTGTCGACTTGTCAGCGTCGGTGTCGACTTGTCGGTGTCGACTTGTCAGCGTCGGTGTCGACTTGTCGGTGTCGACTTGTCAGCGTCGGTGTCGACTTGTCGGTGTCGACTTGTCAGCGTCGGTGTCGACTTGTCAGCGTCGGTGTCGACTTGTCGGTGTCGACTTGTCAGCGTCGACTTGTCGGTGTCGGTGTCGACTTGTCGGTGTCGGTGTCGACGTGTCGGCGTCGGTGTCGGCGTCGGTGTCGACGTCGACGTCGACTTGTCGGCGTCGACTTGTCGGCGTCGGTGTCGGCGTCGGTGTCGACTTGTCGGTGTCGACTTGTCGGCGTCGGTGTCGACTTGTCGGCGTCGACTTGTCGGCGTCGGTGTCGACTTGTCGGCGTCGGTGTCGACTTGTCGGTGTCGACTTGTCGGCGTCGGTGTCGACTTGTCGGCGTCGACTTGTCGGTGTCGACTTGTCAGCGTCGGTGTCGACTTGTCGGTGTCGACTTGTCAGCGTCGGTGTCGACTTGTCGGTGTCGACTTGTCAGCGTCGGTGTCGACTTGTCGGTGTCGACTTGTCGGTGTCGACTTGTCGGCGTCGGTGTCGACTTGTCGGCGTCGGTGTCGACTTGTCGGCGTCGGTGTCGACTTGTCGGCGTCGGTGTCGACGTGTCGACGTCGGTGTCGGTGTCGACGTGTCGGTGTCGACGTGTCGGTGTCGACGTGTCGACGTCGACGTGTCGGTGTCGACGTGTCGGTGTCGACGTGTCGACGTCGACGTGTCTGTGTCGACGTGTCGACGTCGACTTGTCGGCGTCGGTGTCGACTTGTCGGTGTCGACTTGTCGGCGTCGGTGTCGACTTGTCGGCGTCGGTGTCGACTTGTCGGTGCCTGTGTCGACTTGTCGGTGTCGACTTGTCGGTGTCGACTTGTCGGTGCCTGTGTCGACTTGTCGGTGTCGACTTGTCGGTGTCGACTTGTCGGTGCCTGTGTCGACTTGTCGGTGTCGACTTGTCGGTGTCGACTTGTCGGTGCCTGTGTCGACTTGTCGGTGTCGACTTGTCGGTGTCGACTTGTCGGTGCCTGTGTCGACTTGTCGGTGTCGACTTGTCGGTGTCGACTTGTCGGTGCCTGTGTCGACTTGTCGGTGTCGACTTGTCGGTGTCGGTGTCGACGTGTCGGTGTCGACGTGTCGGTGTCGACTTGTCGGTGTCGACTTGTCGGTGTCGACTTGTCGGTGTCGACTTGTCGGTGTCGGTGTCGACTTGTCGGTGTCGGTGTCGACTTGTCGGTGTCGACTTGTCGGTGTCGACTTGTCGGTGACGACGTGTCGGTGTCGACTTGTCGGTGTCGGTGTCGACGTGTCGGTGTCGACTTGTCGGTGTCGACTTGTCGGTGTCGGTGTCGGTGTCGGTGTCGACTTGTCGGCGTCGGTGTCGACTTGTCGGTGTCGACTTGTCGGCGTCGGCGTCGACTTGTCGGTGTCGACTTGTCGGTGTCGACTTGTCGGCGTCGGTGTCGACTTGTCGGCGTCGGTGTCGACTTGTCGGCGTCGGTGTCGACTTGTCGGTGTCGACTTGTCGGCGTCGGTGTCGACTTGTCGACTTGTCGGTGTCGACTTGTCGGTGTCGACTTGTCGGTGTCGGTGTCGACTTGTCGGTGTCGACGTGTCGGTGTCGACTTGTCGGTGTCGACTTGTCGGTGTCGGTGTCGACTTGTCGGCGTCGGTGTCGACTTGTCGGCGTCGGTGTCGACTTGTCGACGTCGGTGTCGGTGTCGACGTGTCGGTGTCGACTTGTCGGTGTCGGTGTCAACTTGTCGGTGTCGACGTGTCGGTGTCGACTTATCGGTGTCGACTTGTCGGTGTCGACTTGTCGGTGTCGGTGTCGACTTGTCGGCGTCGGTGTCGACTTGTCGGCGTCGGTGTCGACTTGTCGACGTCGGTGTCGGTGTCGACGTGTCGGTGTCGACTTGTCGGTGTCGGTGTCGACGTGTCGGTGTCGACGTGTCGGTGTCGACTTGTCGGTGTCGACTTGTCGGTGTCGACTTGTCGGTGTCGGTGTCGGTGTCGGTGTCGACTTGTCGGCGTCGGTGTCGACTTGTCGGTGTCGACTTGTCGGCGTCGGCGTCGACTTGTCGGTGTCGACTTGTCGGTGTCGACTTGTCGGCGTCGGTGTCGACTTGTCGGCGTCGGTATCGACTTGTCGGTGTCGACTTGTCGGCGTCGGTGTCGACTTGTCGACTTGTCGGTGTCGACTTGTCGGTGTCGACTTGTCGGTGTCGGTGTCGACGTGTCGGTGTCGACGTGTCGGTGTCGACTTGTCGGTGTCGACTTGTCGGTGTCGGTGTCGACTTGTCGGCGTCGGTGTCGACTTGTCGGCGTCGGTGTCGACTTGTCGACGTCGGTGTCGACTTGTCGGCGTCGGTGTCGACTTGTCGACGTCGGTGTCGACGTGTCGGTGTCGACGTGTCGGTGTCGACGTGTCGGTGTCGACGTGTCGACGTCGACTTGTCGGCGTCGGTGTCGACTTGTCGGCGTCGGTGTCGACTTGTCGGTGCCTGTGTCGACTTGTCGGTGTCGACTTGTCGGTGCCTGTGTCGACTTGTCGGTGTCGACTTGTCGGTGCCTGTGTCGACTTGTCGGTGTCGACTTGTCGGTGTCGACTTGTCGGTGCCTGTGTCGACTTGTCGGTGTCGACTTGTCGGTGCCTGTGTCGACTTGTCGGTGTCGACTTGTCGGTGCCTGTGTCGACTTGTCGGTGTCGACTTGTCGGTGCCTGTGTCGACTTGTCGGTGTCGACTTGTCGGTGTCGACTTGTCGGTGCCTGTGTCGACTTGTCGGTGTCGACTTGTCGGTGTCGACTTGTCGGTGCCTGTGTCGACTTGTCGGTGTCGACTTGTCGGTGTCGACTTGTCGGTGCCTGTGTCGACTTGTCAGCGTCGGTGTCGACTTGTAGTAGAAGAGGGGGGTACAGAGGGAAGGATAGTAGAAGGGGGGCACACTGGGAAGGATAGTAGAAGAGCGGGTACAGAGGGAATGATAGTAGTAGGAGGGGGTAGTAGAAGAGGGGGTAGGGAGGGATAGTATAAGGAGGAGGTACACAGGGAAGGATAATAAAAGGGGGGGGGACAGGGAAGGATAGTAGTAGAAGGGGGGGGTACAGGGAGGGATAATAGAAGGGGGAGGGGGTACAGGTCCGCTTGTAGAGTAGACACAGACAGGAGGATGGGATGTGTTGGGAGAAGATCTGACCTTCTATGGTGGCAGCATTACCAGGTATGACCAGAGACCTCCAACCAGTGGCATCGCTAGGGGGTGGCTTTTGAGGATATAGCCCCGAATCTGGGGCCCATAGCCCCGAGTCTCTGCAGGGGTCCCCAAGGGGAAGGGAGGCTCTCTGGGGACCCTGATGCAAGTGGGAGGCTCTCTGGGGACCCTGATTTAAGGGGGAGGCTCTCTGGGGACCCTAATGTAAGGGGGGCTCTCTGGGGACCCTGATGTAAGTGGGGGGCCCTTTGGGAACCCTGATGCAAGGGGGAGGCTCTCTGGGGATACACACATGCACATATATTACTGTATATACATGTGTATGCCCACCCAAGCGTATGACTTTCTTTACTATGCTGCTATGGGCTCTAGCCCCAGATCTTTTGTGGACCTAGCAACGCCCCTGCGTCTAACATCGGCCTGATAGAACTGAGAGATCTGTCCAGTACCAGTACATCGATATCCAATACATTTATATGGGCAACATCTGGAAATCTGCCCCCCCATACACAGAAGATCATTCCGGTGCTCCTCTCATCACCCCAGAGGCTGCAATCAGAAAAACAAGAAAGAAAACTCGGATCATTTCGGAGGATTTCCAGCTTCTCACTCCGCACCGATCCGGGTCACCTCCAGAGATCAGAGACCCTCCGACCTCTGTATCCGATCATCACCGGGGAGAGTCCGGGGTACAAATCCATCAGTCCGGCCAGAGGTGAGGAAGCCGAGCCGGTATCACACTACACTCCCCCGACCTCTGCCGGTCCGATGTCCCGGGATGAGCTCTCCGGTCCCGGTCCTCTGACATTGGATTCCAGGAATAAAATGTCCTGAGCGAAGCGCCTGTCATCTCATACATTGTATCCAATCCACCCCTCCCCCTCCATACATTGTATCCAATCCGCTTCCCCTTCCATACACCTCTCCACCTATTTCCTTAGCCGTGGTCTTCACCACGTCTCTGGACCCGTCCTGAAGACAAATAGTGGCAATACAGCACCCCTTTACAATACAGGGCCCTCTTTCCATTCAAGTGCCCCAATTTACATCACAGACCTTCCCCCCTTTACATCAGTGTCCTCAGCCCCCCTCCACAGCCTCCGTCCTTACATCCCAGCACCTCCTCCCTGTATACCAATCTCCTCCACACAGATCTCCTCCTTGTATACCAATCTCCTCCACACAGATCTCCTCCTTGTATACCAATCTCCTCCACACAGATCTCCTCCTTGTATACCAATCTCCTCCACACAGATCCCCTCCTTGTATACCAATCTCCTCCACACAGATCTCCTCCTTGTATACCAATCTCCTCCACACAGATCTCCTCCTTGTATACCAGTCTCCTCCACACAGATCTCCTCCTTGTATACCAGTCTCCTCCACACAGATCTCCTCCTTGTATACCAATCTCCTCCACACAGATCCCCTCCTTGTATACCAATCTCCTCCACACAGATCTCCTCCTTGTATACCAATCTCCTCCACACAGATCTCCTCCTTGTATACCAATCTCCTCCACACAGATCCCCTCCTTGTATACCAATCTCCTCCACACAGATCTCCTCCTTGTATACCAATCTCCTCCACACAGCCCCCCTCCTTGTATACCAATCTCCTCCACACAGATCTCCTCCTTGTATACCAATCTCCTCCACACAGATCTCCTCCTTGTATACCAGTCTCCTCCACACAGATCTCCTCCTTGTATACCAATCTCCTCCACACAGATCTCCTCCTTGTATACCAATCTCCTCCACACAGATCTCCTCCTTGTATACCAGTCTCCTCCACACAGATCCCCTCCTTGTATACCAATCTCCTCCACACAGATCTCCTCCTTGTATACCAATCTCCTCCACACAGATCCCCCCTCCTTGTATACCAGTCTCCTCCACACAGATCTCCTCCTTGTATACCAATCTCCTCCAAACAGATCTCCTCTTTGTATACCAATCTCCTCCACACAGCCCCCCTCCTTGTATACCAATCTCCTCCACACAGCCCCCCCTTCTTGTATACCAATCTCCTCCACACAGATCTCCTCCTTGTATACCAATCTCCTCCACACAGATCCCCTCCTTGTATACCAATCTCCTCCACACAGATCCCCTCCTTGTATACCAATCTCCTCCACACAGATCTCCTCCTTGTATACCAATCTCCTCCACACAGATCTCCTCCTTGTATACCAATCTCCTCCACACAGATCCCCTCCTTGTATACCAATCTCCTCCACACATATCCCCCCCTCCTTGTATACCAATCTCCTCCACACAGATCTCCTCCTTGTATACCAATCTCCTCCACACAACCCCCCTCCTTGTATACCAATCTCCTCCACACAGATCCCCTCCTTGTATACCAGTCTCCTCCACACAGATCTCCTCCTTGTATACCAATCTCCTCCACACAGATCTCCTCCTTGTATACCAATCTCCTCCACACAGATCTCCTCCTTGTATACCAATCTCCTCCACACAGATTCCCCCCCCCTCGTATACCAATCTCCTCCACACAACCCCTCCTTGTATACCAATCTCCTCCACACAGATCCCCCCCTCCTTGTATACCAATCTCCTCCACACAGAACCCCCCCCCTCCTTGTATACCAATCTCCTCCACACAGAACCCCCCCCCCCCTCCTTGTATACCAATCTCCTCCACACAGATCCCCCCCCCTCCTTGTATACCAGTCTCCTCCACACAGCCCCCCCTCCTTGTATACCAATCTCCTCCACACAGATCCCCCCCCCCTTGTATACCAATCTCCTCCACACAGATCCCCCCCCTTGTATACCAATCTCCTCCACACAGCCCCCCCTCCTTGTATACCAGTCTCCTCCACACAGATCACCCCCCCTCCTTGTATACCAATCTCCTCCACACAGATCTCCTCCTTGTATACCAATCTCCTCCACACAGATCCCCTCCTTGTATACCAGTCTCCTCCACACAGATCCCCCCCCTCCTTGTATACCAGTCTCCTCCACACAGATCCCCCCCCTCCTTGTATACCAGTCTCCTCCACACAGATCCCCCCCCCCTCCTTGTATACCAGTCTCCTCCACACAGATCCCCCCCCCCCTCCTTGTATACCAATCTCCTCCACACAGATCTCCCCCTTGTATACCAATCTCCTCCACACAGATCCCCTCCTTGTATACCAACCTCCTCCACACAGATCTCCCCCCTTGTATACCAATCTCCTCCACACAGCCCCCCTCCTTGTATACCAATCTCCTCCACACAGCCCCCCTCCTTGTATACCAATCTCCTCCACACAGATCCCCCCCTTGTATACCAATCTCCTCCACACAGATCCCCCCCTTCCTTGTATACCAGTCTCCTCCACACAGCCCCCCCTCCTTGTATACCAATCTCCTCCACACAGATCCCCCTCCTTGTATACCAATCTCCTCCACACAGATCCCCCTCCTTGTATACCAATCTCCTCCACACAACCTCCCCCTCCTTGTATACCAATCTCCTCCACACAGATCCCCCTCCTTGTATACCAGTCTCCTCCACACAGATCCCCTCCTTGTATACCAATCTCCTCCACACAGATCCCCTCCTTGTATACCAATCTCCTCCACACAGATCCCCTCCTTGTATACCAATCTCCTCCACACAGATCCCCCCCCCCTCCTTGTATACCAGTCTCCTCCACACAGATCCCCCCCTCCTTGTATACCAGTCTCCTCCACACAGATCACCCCCTTGTATACCAATCTCCTCCACACAGCCCCCCCCCCTCCTTGTATACCAATCTCCTCCACACAGATCTCCTCCTTGTATACAAGGCTCCTCCACACAACCCCCCCTCCTTGTATACCAATCTCCTCCACACAGATCTCCTCCTTGTATACCAGACTCCTCCACACAGATCCCCTCCTTGTATACCAATCTCCTCCACACAGCCCCCCCTCCTTGTATACCAATCTCCTCCACACAGCCCCCCCTTCTTGTATACCAATCTCCTCCACACAGATCACCCCCCCCCCTCCTTGTATACCAATCTCCTCCACACAGATCCCCCCCCTCCTGTATACCAGTCTCCTCCACACAGATCCCCCCCCCCTCCTTGTATACCAGACTCCTCCACACAGCCCCCCTCCTTGTATACCAATCTCCTCCACACAGCCCCCCTCCTTGTATACCAATCTCCTCCACACAGCCCCCCTCCTTGTATACCAATCTCCTCCACACAGATCCCCCCCTCTTTGTATACCAATCTCCTCCTTGTATACCAGTCTCCTCCACACAGATCCCCCCCCTCCTTGTATACCAATCTCCTCCACACAGATCCCCCCCCCTCCTTGTCTACCAGTCTCCTCCACACAGATCCCCTCCTTGTATACCAATCTCCTCCACACAGATCTCCTCCTTGTATACCAATCTCCTCCACACAGATCCCCCCCCCCCTCCTTGTATACCAGTCTCCTCCACACAGATCCCCCCCCTCCTTGTATACCAGTCTCCTCCACACAGATCCCCCCCCCTCCTTGTATACCAGTCTCCTCCACACAGATCACCCCCTTGTATACCAATCTCCTCCACACAGCCCCCCCCCTCCTTGTATACCAATCTCCTCCACACAGCCCCCCCTCCTTGTATACCAATCTCCTCCACACAGATCCACTCCTTGTATACCAATCTCCTCCACACAGATCCCCTCCTTGTATACCAATCTCCTCCACACAGCCCCCCTCCTTGTATACCAGTCTCCTCCACACAGATCTCCCCCTTGTATACCAATCTCCTCCACACAGATCCCCCCTCCTTGTATACCAATCTCCTCCACACAGCCCCCCTTCTTGTATACCAGACTCCTCCACACAGATCTCCTCCTTGTATACCAGTCTCCTCCACCCAGATCTCCTCCTTGTATACCAATCTCCCCCACACAGATCCCCTCCTTGTATACCAATCTCCTCCTTGTATACAAATCTCCTCCACCCAGATCTCCTCCTTGTATACCAGTCTCCTCCACACAGATCCCCCCCCCCCTCCCTTGTATACCAATCTCCTCCACACAGCCCCCCCTCCTTGTATACCAATCTCCTCCACACAGCCCCCCTCCTTGTATACCAGTCTCCTCCACACAGATCCCCCCCCCTCCTTGTATACCAATCTCCTCCACACAGATCCCCTCCTTGTATACCAATCTCCTCCACACAGATCTCCTCCTTGTATACCAATCTCCTCCACACAGCCCCCCTCCTTGTATACCAGTCTCCTCCACACAGATCCCCCCCCCCTTGTATACCAGTCTCCTCCACACAGATCCCCCCCCCCTCCTTGTATACCAGTCTCCTCCACACAGATCCCCTCCTTGTATACAAGGCTCCTCCACACAGATCCCCTCCTTGTATACCAGTCTCCTCCACACAGATCCCCCCCCCCTCCTTGTATACCAATCTCCTCCACACAGATCTCCTCCTTGTATACCAATCTCCTCCACACAGCCCCCCCTCCTTGTATACCAGTCTCCTCCACACAGATCCCCCCCCCCTCCTTGTATACCAGTCTCCTCCACACAGATCACCCCCTTGTATACCAATCTCCTCCACACAGATCTCCTCCACACAGCCCCCCCCTTGTATACCAGTCTCCTCCACACAGATCCCCCCCCCCTCCTTGTATACCAGTCTCCTCCACACAGATCCCCCCCACCCCCCCTCCTTGTATACCAGTCTCCTCCACACAGATCCCCCCCCCTCCTTGTATACCAGTCTCCTCCACACAGATCCCCCCCACCCCCCCTCCTTGTATACCAGTCTCCTCCACACAGATCCCCCCCCCTCCTTGTATACCAGTCTCCTCCACACAGATCCCCCCCACCCCCCCTCCTTGTATACCAGTCTCCTCCACACAGATCCCCCCCCCCTCCTTGTATACCAATCTCCTCCACCCAGATCTCCTCCTTGTATACCAGTCTCCTCCACACAGATCCCCCCCCCCTCCTTGTATACCAGTCTCCTCCACACAGATCACCCCCTTGTATACCAATCTCCTCCACACAGCCCCCCTCCTTGTATACCAATCTCCTCCACACAGCCCCCCCTCCTTGTATACCAGTCTCCTCCACACAGATCCCCCCCCCCTCCTTGTATACCAGTTTCCTCCACACAGATCACCCCCTTGTATACCAATCTCCTCCACACAGATCCAGCCCCCCCTCCTTGTATACCAGTCTCCTCCACACAGATCCCCCCCCCTCCTTGTATACCAGTCTCCTCCACACAGATCTCCCCCTCCTTGTATACCAATCTCCTCCACACAGCCCCCCTCCTTGTATACCAATCTCCTCCACACAGACCCCCTCCTTGTATACAAGGCTCCTCCACACAACCCCCCCTCTTTGTATACCAATCTCCTCCACACAGATCTCCTCCTTGTATACCAATCTCCTCCACACAGATCCCCCCCCTCCTTGTATACCAATCTCCTCCACACAGATCCCCCCCCCTCCTTGTATACCAGTCTCCTCCACACAGATCCCCCCCCCCCTCCTTGTATACCAGTCTCCTCCACACAACCCCCCCCCCTTGTATACCAATCTCCTCCACACAGATCTCCTCCTTGTATTCCAATCTCCTCCACACAGATCTCCTTGTATACCAGTCTCCTCCACACAGATCCCCCCCCCCTCCTTGTATACCAATCTCCTCCACACAGATCCCCCCCCTCCTTGTATACCAGTCTCCTCCACACATATCCCCTTCTTGTATACCAGTCTCCTCCACACAGATCCCCCCCCCCTCCTTTGTATACCAGTCTCCTCCACACAGATCCCCCCCCCCCTCCTTGTATACCAATCTCCTCCACACAGATCCCCCCCCCTCCTTGTATACCAGTCTCCTCCACACATATCCCCTTCTTGTATACCAGTCTCCTCCACACAGATCCCCCCCCCCTCCTTGTATACCAGTCTCCTCCACACAGATCCCCCCCCCCTCCTTGTATACCAGTCTCCTCCACCCAGATCTCCTCCTTGTATACCAGTCTCCTCCACACAGATCTCCCCCTTGTATACCAATCTCCTCCACACAGCCCCCCTTCTTGTATACCAATCTCCTCCACACAACCCCTCCTTGTATACCAATCTCCTCCACACAACCCCCCCCTTGTATACCAATCTCCTCCACACAGATTCCCCCCCCCCCTCCTTGTATACCAGTCTCCTCCACACAGATCCCCCCCTCCTTGTATACCAGTCTCCTCCACACAGATCCCCCCCCTCCTTGTATACCAGTCTCCTCCACACAGATCCCCCCCCTCCTTGTATACCAGTCTCCTCCACACAGATCCCCCCCCTCCTTGTATACCAATCTCCTCCCCACAGATCCCCCCCCTCCTTGTATACCAATCTCCTCCCCACAGCCCCCCCCCCCTCCTTGTATACCAATCTCCTCCCCACAGCCCCCCCCTCCTTGTATACCAATCTCCTCCCCACAGCCCCCCCCTCCTTGTATACCAATCTCCTCCACACAGCCCCCCCTCCTTGTATACCAATCTCCTCCACACAGATCCCCTCCTTGTATACCAATCTCCTCCACACAGCCCCCCCTCCTTGTATACCAGTCTCCTCCACACAGATCCCCTCCTTGTATACCAATCTCCTCCACACAGATCCCCCTCCTTGTATACCAATCTCCTCCACACAGCCCCCCCTTCTTAACCTAGGCAGACAGTTTTCACCTGCACCCCCCCCCCCACCTACTCACTCATTCATTCCAGCAGCGGTACTTTTCAGCCAGCATTGGATCTAGCAGTGCAGGGAGCTCAGTCTGCACTCAATGCAACAGCGGGCGTGATACTTGTCTGACTTCATCAAAGAAAAAAAGCTCTGAGCGAAATAAGTGAGCTGAAAATTCTCCTCTCCTACACATACCCGCTGCTTATACCCTCCTCAGTTCTCTCCCATACACCCTCCAAATTATAATACTCTCCAGTACTCCTCTCCTACACATACTCCCTCCCTGCTGTCCTCCTCTCCTACATACACTGCACCCTGTCCTACCCTCCAGCACTCCTCTCCTGCAGACATTGCACCCTGTCCTCTCCTCCAGTACTCCTCTCCTGCACACACTGCACCCTGTCCTCCCCCATCCAGTACTCCTCTCCTACATACACTGCACCCTGTCCTCACCTCCAGTACTCCACTCCTGCACACACTGGCCACTGTCCTCACCTCCAGTACTCCTCTCCTGCACACACTGGCCACTGTCCTCCCCTCCAGTACTCCTCTCCTACACACATTGCACCCTGTACTCCCCTCCTCCACACAGTGCACCCTGTCCTACCCTCCAGTACTCCTCTCCTGCACACACTGCACCCTTCCCCCCCCCTCTCAGTATTCCTCTCCTGCACACACTCCTTTCCTGCTGTCCTCCCCTCCTAATACACTGCCCTCTGTCCTCCCCTCCAGTACTCCTCTCCTGCACACACTGCCCACTCTCCTCCCCTCCAGTACTCCTCTCCTGCACACACTGCCCACTCTCCTCCCCGCCAGTACTCCTCTCCTGCACACACTGCACCCTGTCCTCCCCTCCAGTACTCCTCTCCTGCACACACTGCACCCTGTCCTCCCCTCCAGTACTCCTCTCCTGCACACACTGCCCACTCTCCTCCCCGCCAGTACTCCTCTCCTGCACACACTGCACCCTGTCCTCCCCTCCAGTACTCCTCTCCTGCACACACTGCACCCTGTCCTCCCCTCCAGTACTCCTCTCCTGCACACACTGTGCCCTGTCCTCCCCTCCAGTACTCCTCTCCTGCACACACTGGCCACTGTCCTCACCTCCAGTACTCCTCTCCTCCACACACTGCACCCTGTCCTCTCCTCCAGTACTCCTCTCCTCCACACACTGCACCCTGTCCTCTCCTCCAGTACTCCTCTCCTCCACACACTGCACCTTGTCCTCCCCCCTCCAGTACTCCTCTCCTGCACACACTGCCCACTCTCCTCCCCTCCAGTACTCCTCTCCTGCACACACTGCACCCTGTCCTCCCCTCCAGTACTCCTCTCCTGCACACACTGCACCCTGTCCTCCTCTCCTGCACACACTGCACCCTGTCCTCCCCTCCAGTACTCCTCTCCTGCACACACTGCACCTTGTCCTCCCCCCTCCAGTACTCCTCTCCTACATACACTGCACCCTGTCCTCACCTCCAGTACTCCTCTCCTGCACACACTGGCCACTGTCCTCCCCTCCAGTACTCCTCTCCTACACACACTGCACCCTGTCCTCTCCTCCAGTACTCCTCTCCTCCACACACTGCACCCTGTCCTCTCCTCCAGTACTCCTCTCCTCCACACACTGCACCCTGTCCTCTCCTCCAGTACTCCTCTCCTCCACACACTGCACCTTGTCCTCCCCCCTCCAGTACTCCTCTCCTACATACACTGCACCCTGTCCTCACCTCCAGTACTCCTCTCCTGCACACACTGCACCCTGTCCTCCTCTCCTGCACACACTGCACCCTGTCCTCCCCTCCAGTACTCCTCTCCTGCACACACTGCACCTTGTCCTCCCCCCTCCAGTACTCCTCTCCTACATACACTGCACCCTGTCCTCACCTCCAGTACTCCTCTCCTGCACACACTGGCCACTGTCCTCCCCTCCAGTACTCCTCTCCTACACACACTGCACCCTGTCCTCTCCTCCAGTACTCCTCTCCTCCACACACTGCACCCTGTCCTCTCCTCCAGTACTCCTCTCCTCCACACACTGCACCCTGTCCTCTCCTCCAGTACTCCTCTCCTCCACACACTGCACCCTGTCCTCTCCTCCAGTACTCCTCTCCTCCACACACTGCACCTTGTCCTCCCCCCTCCAGTACTCCTCTCCTACATACACTGCACCCTGTCCTCACCTCCAGTACTCCTCTCCTGCACACACTGGCCACTGTCCTCCCCTCCAGTACTCCTCTCCTACACACACTGCACCCTGTACTCCCCTCCTCCACACAGTGCACCCTGTCCTACCCTCCAGTACTCCTCTCCTGCACACACTGCACCCTGTCCCCCCCCCCCCCCCTCAGTATTCCTCTCCTGCACACACTCCCTTCCTGCTGTCCTCCCCTCCTAATACACTGCCCTCTGTCCTCCCCTCCAGTACTCCTCTCCTGCACACACTGCCCTCCTCTCCAGTACTCCTCTCCCTCCCCTCTTTCTCCTTTCCTAATCTGTACTCCTCCACTCACCTGTCCCTCCTTTCTCCTCTCTCAGTAGAGCAGCTCTAACCCCCTGTACTCCTCTCCCCTCCATACTGCCCCATGTGTGAACCCCCCCCTGTACTCCTCCCCAGTGTGAAAGGGGTCTTAGTGGCTTATTTGCCACCATTAGTAAAAAATATAAATATATATATATTACCCCATACTGTGTAGATGTTATAACTTTAGTGTAAATCAAACAATATACAATCTTTTTTTTTTTTTTATTGGATATGTTTTAGAGCAGAAAGTAAAAAAAATGTTTTGTTTTTTTTTTTTAAGCACAAAATATAAAAACCGCAGAGATGATCAAATATCACCAAAAGAAATCTCTATTTGTGGGGAAAAAAATGATACAAATTTTATTTGGGTACAACGTTACATGAGTGTGGAATTGTCAATTGGCCTGGTTAGGGGGGGTAAAACTTCCAGAGTTCAGCTTTAACAAGACCCTGACACCAGGGGGCATCATTCTCACCCTGACAGGAATTACGGTATACTTAGATGGAGGAGGAGGAGAGGATGAAGAAACATGAAGAAGTGACTGAAAGTATGAAATGATTCAGTGACAGAGAACTGACAGCTTGGTAAACAGAGTCCGCCTGTTCTAAAAATATCCTCAGTTCCCCTGAAGGCAACCACTCAGACTTTAGTGTGACACAGGGGAGGGGAAAACCAAACATACACGCTCCCCTTGTGGTCACATATAAAAGTGAGGAGGACGGAGAGGATCGTAGTGATCGGAGACATAGAGACGGTCCTGTGATAGGAGGAGGCGGAATACACAACACCGGGGAATACGAGGTGAGACACCGGAGAACGTGTGATAGGGAGGATGTGTGGGGGAGGGAGACTGATAATAGGGGGGTCCGGTGATATATAGGGGGTGTCATTGTAGTGGGGGGTAAAAATGGGCTCAGGTGGAATGGAGAAGAGTCAGTGGCGTAACTAGAACCTTCAGGGCCCCGGTGCAAGAAATCATGAAGGGCCCCCCTGACCCCCAGCTGGGGCCCTTCCCTCCAAGCCGATGGCATAAATGCCAAGGCCCAGTCGCAAGTGTGATGTTTGTGACCCTGGTAGTTCTGCCACTGGCGTCTGTTTTTTTTTATTTTTATTGTATTTTTCTACCATTTATTTATTGTTTTACAATATTATTTTATAAAAAATATTTTAATTTTTTTTTTTTAAGAGTTGGGGGGCTTTGGTGAGATTTTAGGGGTCTTAGCAGACCTCTGATGTTTCATCTTTGAGAACAAGAAAGGAGATTGAGAGCACAGCCTCAGCTGCACAGAATGAATGGACAAGAATAGCTCTGTATAGAGCTGCCCCTTTATTCGCAAACTGAAGCATAGTAAATACAGTTTACTATGTTTCAGTTATGAATGGATTGAGTTCGTGATCGGTATGGATCACTGACTCTCCATGCAGATACCCTACAGCAGCTGCCAGGAGAGGGGAGGGGGGGACTCTGCTGAGCTGTGGGGACAAGGGGAGGGGCCAGGAGAGAGCGGGGGGGGGGCAGGAAAAAGTACAGGGGGGCTGGAGAGCACACGGGGGGCAGCAGAAAGAAGCTGCATAGGAGGCGTGGTGGGTGCAGCTGCATATAGAGGAACTGATCTTTCCATTTCCCCCACTTCTCATCTCCTTTCAGCAGCTGCAGGAGAATGGAGAGATCCGTTTCCCTGTATCAGTGTTTCTCAACATTTCTTCAACATTTTAGTCAAAGTGCAACATATTGCCTCTTCACTGCCTGTCAAATGCCTCTGAAAAGCGATCTGCATCGCTTTTCAGAGGAATGGTATTTTCTTGTTGGTATTATGAACCCCCCTAAAAAATCTGTTCTGATCGTAAAGAAAAAGGGGGTCAGAATTACAAGTAATGTGTATACATACACGCATGTAAACACACGTACGCAAATACACACATATACATATAAATACATGCACACATAGACACACAAACATGCACATATAACTCTATACACATACAACTCTATACACATGCGCACACACATAACTATACATATGCACACACACATATAACTCTATACACATAAATAAAACACACACATGCAGACACACACATATAAGCACACACACATGCAGACACACATCTATAGATCGCCTTTTTAAAAATCTGCAGCTCTGTACCTTGTGTTTCTCAACTCCAGTCCTCAAGGCGCACCAACAGGTCATGTTTTCAGGATTTCCCTCAGATGAAACGGCTGTGGTAATTACTAAGGCAGTGAAACTGATCAAATCACTTGTGCAAAATAATGGAAATCCTGAAAACATGACCTGTTGGTGCGCCTTGAGGACTGGAGTTGAGAAACATCCATGCTGGGTACTGCACTGTAGGGGGAGGCAGAGAGCACAGCACACAGTGTGCTAGACACTCTCACTTACTTTCACTTTGTGACCGAGCTCCTGCACTGCCGAATGATTTACGCATCGGCTGAGGATCAGGGAGCTCGGTCCCATATGCAGCCACCGCTCAGGGAGAGGGGGGCACACGGGCCCCCTGCAGCATGGGGCCCAGTCGCAATGGCGACTTTTGCAACCCCTATACTTCCGCCCCTGAGAAGAGTTCATTGTGGGGGGTTATTATTAAGGGAAGGTGGAACTCCTAGTATCTAGATTGGGGGGTGGGGTGATTGCTCTCCTCTATGTACACTGAAGTCAAGCCATCAGACAGTTGCAAATCAGTGGTCATGCTATCAGACGAGTATTTTTTGGTTGGATTTTAAACACACAAAAACTAAATATAATATTTAAGTATATATATATATATATAATATGTGTGGCAGCTCTGTATAATCATTATATTATATATTACATCACCCTCTCTAACATTTACAATATGGTATGATTTTACTGTTGAAATTTAAAGATACAGAGCCCCAAATATCAACCCATTGGCTACATAGTGACATTTTTCCAATACTTCTAAATGGGTTCAAAAAAAATTCTCCCATTGGACCAATACGTTTACAATGCATATGTGCCATACACACCCCCCTCTATGATATCTTACAATATGGTTAAATTTTACTGTGGAAATTTAAAGATACAGAGCCCCAAATATCAACCCATTTACTACATAGTGACATTTTTGCAATATTGCAAATTGGGTTAAAAAAAAATTCTCCCATTGGACCAATACGTTTACAATGCAGATGTGTCATACACACCCCCCTCTATGATATCTTATAATACGGTATGATTTTACTGTGGAAATTTAAAGATACAGAGCCCCAAATATCAACTCATTGGTTACATAGTGACATTTTTGCAATATTTCAAAACCAATACGTTTACAATGCAGATATAAACTAAAAATTCATCGAAATTGATATATATATATATAGTCCAAAGGGTTGCTGCACTTAAAAACTTTCGGTTGCTTTATTTCATGTAGTCACATGGAAAAATTACAAAGCAAGTACAATCTTTCCAGACGTAATCATGACATTAAATGCCTATATAATGCAGATATGGATGGATTACGTTTCGGGCTAGTATGCTTGCGCCCTTCCTAAGATCCGTCAGAGCATATCTAACAGGTTTACTGCAATCAATCCTTTAAATACAAATTAGTGGTATACATCACATGTGGAAACAATATGGTTGATTGATTCAATTCATAGTATATTCATCACCTATGCAGATACGTGTTTTTTTACACCATAGACACAAGATCTAACAATTAGCGGCCGATATCCTTATCTCATCATTCTTATTCTCCAAATGTGTTATATGAACCTATGAAAAATACATACATAGATAGAATGAGCATACCCATATACAGACCTCCCTATTTCGAAACACATTTCTATGTTTTTTTCATTTTATTATCACTTATAAATCAATACTGTTAAATAAACAAATAAAGATCCCAATCAACATTTAAACCATATGGAGCAATAGTATTTAGAAAATGTATCTAATAAACTTCTCTTTTTCTCAGGGTTATTTCACAGTTACCCCCCCCCCCCCTCCTATTTTTCTCTATTCCCTCTAGGGCCATATACTTTAATTGTGATGTCAACGACTGTTAACCCAATCAGGTATCTATAAAACTGAACAGATCTTGTTCCTTCTAGAACTGTTGAGAATTGTCCTTGAGGAAAACTATTTTCTCTTCAAGGATACTCATTTTTTGCAACTAAATGGGGCAGCGATGGGCTCAAATGTTGCACCCCCATATGCGAATGCATTTATGAATATGATAGAAACCTCTTTTATTTATGTGAATTAACTATTTCTCCAACATTGCCATTGTTGGTAATGATTTGTGGACGATATTTTCGCTATATGGGATGACAACCTGGAGAGCCTATTTCTGTTCGATAAATATATTAACTATTTAATACCTGGCCTGAAATTTAATATTGAAATTGGTAAAGACAGGATTTCTGTTCTAGACACTACATTGAAGTTGAGTAACACACAGATTAGTACTGATCTGTATGTGAAACCCACAGATCGTAACCAGTTATTACACTTTAACAGCTTTCATCCCCCTAATGTTTTCTCGTCTATTCCAAAAAGTCAAATGCTGAGGGTACAGCGGATCGTGAGTGATCCCCTGTGCGGTGACCAGAGACTCAAAGAAATGAAAAATAAACTCATCAATAGAAGATACCCCCGAACCTTAGTTGATACGGAATCTCTCAATACTGACCATAATGTAACAACCCATAGAGAAACAAAGAGAATTCCCTTTATTATGCAATACCACCCTTCTTCTAAAAACATCTCTAAGATAATTAAAAAACATTGGAACCTTTTAAGAACTAGTTATCTGATGATACAGGAATTCTGGAATCCCCCCATGTCCTCATATAGGAAAGGTAGAACAATACGGGACCGACTAATAAAATCGGACCAACCCACATCCACATTTATTAAACCAACTTTTTTAGGACAAAAAAACCTTGGATCGTATCCCTGTTTGTCATGCATACAATGCAACTCCATGATAAAAGGAAAAGTTTTTGCACATCCACATAGGGGCTTCAATATCCCTATACGTGGGTATTACACTTGCCAATCATCATATGTCATATATGCCATTAAGTGCCCATGCGGTTTAGTGTATGTTGGAGAAACTACACAAAAAGTAAAAGACAGGATAGCAAGACACAAATATTCAATACATGACAAACTAACACGACTACCATTAGCCAGACATTTCGTGGAATATGGACATAATGCATCACAATTAAAGTATATGGCCCTAGAGGGAATAGAGAAAAATAGGAGGGGGGGTAACTGTGAAATAACCCTGAGAAAAAGAGAAGTTTATTGGATACATTTTCTAAATACTATTGCTCCATATGGTTTAAATGTTGATTTGGATCTTTATTTGTTTATTTAACAGTATTGATTTATAAGTGATAATAAAAATGAAAAAAACATAGAAATGTGTTTCGAAATAGGGAGGTCTGTATATGGGTATGCTCATTCTATCTATGTATTTTTCATAGGTTCATATAACACATTGAGAATAAGAATGATGAGATAAGGATATCGGCCGCTAATTGTTAGATCTTGTGTCTATGGTGTAAAAAACACGTATCTGCATAGGTGATGAATATACTATGAATTGAATCTATCAACCATATTGTTTCCACATGTGATGTATACCACTAATTTGTATTTAAAGGATTGATTGCAGTAAACCTGTTAGATATGCTCTGACGGATCTTAGGAAGGGCGCAAGCATACTAGCCCGAAACGTAATCCATCCATATCTGCATTATATAGGCATTTATTGTCATGATTACGTCTGGAAAGATCGTACTTGCTTTGTATTTTTTCCATGTGACTACATGAAATAAAGCAACCGAAAGTTTTTAAGTGCAGCAACCCTTTGGACTCCTTTTATATTTATATTTATATATATATATTTATTTATGAAAACATCAATTTCAATGAATGGGCTAATATTTAGGGCATACATTGACTGTAACTAGCCAATGTACAGATATTTGGGTGTTTATATCTGCATTGTAAACGCATTGGTCCAATGGGAGAATTTTTTTTGAACCCATTTAGAAGTATTGGAAAAATGTCACTATGTAGCCAATGAGTTGATATTTGGGGCTCTGTATCTTTAAATTTCCACAGTAAAATTTTACCGTTTGTAAATGTTAGAAAGGGTGATGTAACATATAATATAATAATTATACAGAGCTGTCACACATCCATTATGTTATATTTAGTTTTTGTGTGTTTAAAATCCAACCAAAAAATACTCGTGTGATAGCAAGACCACTGATTTGCAACTGTCTGATGGCTTGACTTCAGTCTATGTACTGCCCCATTGATGATCTTGCACTCCTCTCCTGTGCTCATCACCTTCCATCATACTGATCACTGTCTGTCTGTACAGAACTAGCTGTATGATCCTCATAGGAGACAATATAGAGGAGAGGAGTACAGAGAGTATTATGTATGGGATCTCTTCATATTCTACATACATATTATCTTCACCCCCCCAACCACAAATACTCTTTTCCCACACATACTGCACACATACATACTAATACCCTCCAGTACTCCTCTCCTACACACACTCCCTCCCTGCTATCCTTCTCTCCTCGAAACACTTCACCCTGTCCCCCCCCCCCCAGTACTCCTCTCCTCCCCTCCATACATTGTATCCAATCCGCTCCTCCCCCCCTCCATACATTGTATCCAATCCGCTCCTCCCCCCCCCTCCATACATTGTATCCAATCCGCACCCCCCCCCCCCTCCATACATTGTATCCAATCCGCTCCTCCCCCCCCTCCATACATTGTATCCAATCCGCGCCCCTCCCCCTCCATACATTGTATCCAATCCGCTCCTCCCCCCCCTCCATACATTGTATCCAATCCGCTCCCCCCCCCATACATTGTATCCAATCCGCTCCTCCCCCCTCCATACATTGTATCCAATCCGCTCCTCCCCCCTCCATACATTGTATCCAATCCGCACCCCTCCCCCTCCATACATTGTTTCCAATCCGCTCCTCCCCCCCCCCCTCCATACATTGTATCCAATCCACTTCCCCCTCCATACATTGTATCCAATCCGCTCCTCCCCCCCCTCCATACATTGTATCCAATCCGGCCCCCCCCCCCCTCCATACATTGTATCCAATCCGCGCCCCTCCCCCTCCATACATTGTATCCAATCCGCTCCTCCCCCCTCCATACATTGTATCCAATCCGCTCCTCCCCCTCCATACATTGGATCCAATCCGCACCCCTCCCCCTCCATACATTGTATCCAATCCGCTCCTCCCCCCCTCCATACATTGTATCCAATCCGCTCCTCCCCCCCTCCATACATTGTATCCAATCCGCTCCTCCCCCTCCATACATTGTATCCAATCCGCTCCTCCCCCCTCCATACATTGTATCCAATCCGCTCCTCCCCCCCTCCATACATTGTATCCAATCCCCTCTCATCACACCGACCAATCAGGTGATGGACGCACAATCCTCACATCCTCGGCGCTGTCCTCCCACTCTGCCGGGAGGTGGCGCTCTCCGCTATGTCCTGTGACGTCACCAGACGCTCTCCCTTCTCCTGTCAGATCTCTCCATGTACTTTATCCGGGAGATCTCCGTCCGTCTCCTCACTGTCTCCGGATTCCCTCCACTACTCCGCCCGCTTCCCGGTATATTCCCAACAATCACCGAGAGTGATCAACCTCGGTCAACCTCCTCCTCCACCGACCAATCAGATCTGTCATAGCCCGCCCCTTCACTTATGTATCCTCCTACCTTTACCCCGCCCCCTTATCTCCTTTTATAGGACAAAGTGGGAGGATCCTGGAGTATACTAGTATATGCGCTGAGTGCAGGGGGATTCACATCATTTGTACTCCTCTCCCCTCCATGTCTGACCCCCTGTACTCCTCTCCATACCATCCCATGTCTGACCCCCTGTACTCCTCTCCATACCTCCCCCTGTACTCCTCTCCCCTCCATGTCTGACCCCACCCTGTACTCCTCTCCATACCATCCCATGTCTGACCCCACCCTGTACTCCTCTCCATACCATCCCATGTCTGACCCCCCCTGCACTCCTCTCCATACCATCCCATGTCTGACCCCCCCCCCTGTAATCCTTTCCATACCATACCATGTCTGACCCCCCCCGTACTCCTCTTCATACCATCCCATGTCTGACCCCCCCTGTACTCCTCTCCATGTGCCTCCCCCACCTGCACTCCTCTCCATGTCTCCCCCCCTGCACTCCTCTCCATGTCTCTCCTCCCCCCTGCACTCCTCTCCATGTCTCTCCTCCCCCCCCTGCACTCCTCTCCATGTCTCTCCTCCCCCCCCTGCACTCCTCTTCATGTCTCTCCTCCCCCCCCTGCACTCCTCTCCATGTCTCTCCTCCCCCCCCCTGCACTCCTCCATGTCTCTCCTCCCCCCCCCTGCACTCCTCTCCATGTCTCTCCTCCCCCCCTGCACTCCTCTCCATGTCTCTCCTCTCCATGTCTCTCCTCCCCCCCCTGCACTCCTCTCCATGTCTCTCCTCCCCCCCTGCACTCCTCTCCATGTCTCTCCTCCCCCCCTGCACTCCTCTCCATGTCTCTCCTCCCCCCCCCCTGCACTCCTCTCCATGTCTCTCCTCCCCCCCTGCACTCCTCTCCATGTCTCTCCTCCCCCCCCTGCACTCCTCTCCATGTCTCTCCTCCCCCCCCCCGCACTCCTCTCCATGTCTCTCCTCCCCCCCCCGCACTCCTCTCCATGTCTCTCCTCCCCCCCCCGCACTCCTCTCCATGTCTCTCCCCCCCCCCCCGCACTCCTCTCCATGTCTCTCCTCCCCCCCCCCGCACTCCTCTCCATGTCTCTCCTCCCCCCCCGCACTCCTCTCCATGTCTCTCCTCCCCCCCCGCACTCCTCTCCATGTCTCTCCTCCCCCCCCCCGCACTCCTCTCCATGTCTCCCCTCCCCCCCCCCGCACTCCTCTCCATGCCGCCTCCCCCCCCGCACTCCTCTCCATGCCGCCCCCCCCCCCCCCGCACTCCTCTCCATGCCGCCTCCCCCCCCGCACTCCTCTCCATGCCGCCTCCCCCCCCCCCCGCACTCCTCTCCATTCCACCCCCATTTGACCCCCTGTACTTCTCTCCCCTCCATGCCACCCCCATTTCAGACATCCTGTAGTCCTCTCCATCCCATCCCATGTATGACCTCCTGCACTCCTCCTCCTCTCCATATCTTCCCCTGTGCTCCTCTCCATACCGCCCCATGTCTGAGCCCCTGTACTCCTCTCCATAACACTCCATGCTTGGCTCCCTGTACTCCTCTCCATGGGATGGGGAAGATGGGACTGCAGAAGGAGGATGTGGGATGGAGGAGATGGGAATGGAGAAGGAAGGGGACATTGGGGTGGAGAAGATGAAACTGGAAAAAACAAGATATGGGATGGTGAAGATGGGAGTGGAGAAATGTGGGATGGAGGAGATGGGACTGGAGAAGGAAGAGGACTTGGGATGGGGGAGATGGGACTGGAGGAGGAGCACATGGGGAGGAGGACTTGGGATGGAGGAGGAAAAGTACATGGGATGGCGCTGATGGTACTGCAACAGGAGGAGGATGTGGGATGGAGGAGATGGGACTGGAGGAGCAGGAGGACATAGGATGGAGGAGATGGGATGAAGGATATGGGAGTGGAGGAAGAGGATGTGGGATGGAGGATATATTAGGTTGTAAGAGTATTAAAATAAAAGTTGGTGAACTGAAGGACTTGGGATGGCTGGTGGGTGGATTTGGTGGAACAGCCAGTGGGGGGCCTTAAGGAATATTTGTGGTCAGGCCCCGGGGAGGGGGGCCAAGACCTAAAGCTGTGTAAGGGGCCCCAAACTTTCTAATGGCTGCCCTAGTGATTACCAATGATAAATAGTAGAGAAAACTGATAGTGCTTATATAGCATGAAAACCGATGACTGGGTACTCACATTTTTCTGGTGCTACCAGCGCACCAGTCTGTAAACAGCAAAGATAAAATCCGTGTTTGGGAATCACCTCTCCAATTCGCACAAGCCCCGCCAGCACTTCTCATGGAAATAACTAGCTCTGCGCTAGTTTTTAGTGCCGCCATCGTCCGTGACCCTCCTCAACGCGTGTCGATACAGGGTCTTTTATCTTCCTCAGGGGGATTTCTATAGGAAGAGCGGGCTATCAATCTATTTATACAGATGGGTACCATTTTCTTTTAGTCTACAAGAAAATGGCGCCCATCTGTATTGATAGCCCGCCCCCCAAAATATTCAGCACCAGCCGCCACTGCTGGAGACCATACAGCAAAGAACTAATGCAGAGTTCAGGTTTAACCACTTTCAGACCGCCCACCGTGAATATAAGTCGCTACTTTGACGTTAAATACTGGTATTTTTTAAAACGACAGGTGGACTGCTTTAACATAAAAGTGGTCTCAGAGGCGGATTCGCTGCAAGATCATTTTTATTGACAGTGGGAGAGGTGCCCCCTCCTGCCATTTCCCGGTAGCCTCCGCCGCTTACCGGAGCTGTTGGTAGCGGTGGAA
Organism: Aquarana catesbeiana; assembly: GCF_042186555.1. Lineage (NCBI taxonomy): Eukaryota > Metazoa > Chordata > Amphibia > Anura > Ranidae > Aquarana > Aquarana catesbeiana. The sequence continues at coordinate 796,207,390 of NC_133325.1, forward strand.
ACATTTTGTTTTTTTACCACTTCTGGACCACCACACGCCTATATACTTTGGCTGTTTGAAGTGGTATATCTTTGTTATGGCAGCAGCTATCTATCATAACCCTGGTATCCTCTTCAGCCGGCGGTCCGGTTTCCGATAATGGTGGTCTGCGGCGGATTCGCCGCGAAATTACTTTTATCGGCGGCGGGAGAGGGCACCCCCTCCTGCCGCTCTCCTGTGCCCTCCGCCACTTACTGGAGCTGTCAGCAGCAGCGAAGGTGATCGGGTCCTTCTGGTGGCTGGGTATGGAGAGGAGTGAGGGGAAGATGGCCCCCACCCATCTCCATACTATAGCAGGATTGCATTTTAGTGTAAATATGAGATCTGGGGTCAAAAAGATCTCAGATCTCATATTTAAGAGGACCTGTCATGCTTTTTTTCTATTATAAGGGATATTTACTTTCCTTGTAATAGAAAAAAAGTAACACAATTTTTTTTTTTTTGTAAAAAAAATAAATAAAAGGTAAAATAAATAAGAAAAATGAATAATTTTTAAACATGCCCCGTCCCATGTGCAGAAGCGAACGCATACGTGAGAAGCGCCCACATATGAAAACAGTGTTCAAACCACACATGTGAGGTGTTGCCGCGATCGTTAGAGCGAGAGCAATAATTCTAGCCCTAGACCTCCTCTGGAACTCAAAACATGCAACCTGTACAATTTTATTAAACGTTGCCTATGGAGATTTTTAAGGGTAAAAGTTTGTCGCAATTTTGAAGTGTGACATCTTTGGTATCAATTTACTCGGCGTAACATTATCTTTCACAAAATAAAAAAAATTTGAGCTAACTTTACTGCTGTCTTAGTTTTTTAATTCAAAAAGGTGTATTTTTTTTCCAGGTGTGTAGGCTCATTACAAGCAAGGCATAGCTCTGACAGCTGGTTCAGGTTTTGAGCTCCTAAACAGACAATTAATGGGTAAATTCTGTAATTTTCCTGATTATAGATCCGGTCCTTCTCCCTGATAGATGACAATAGGACGCTGATTATCCCCAGTGTGCAGAGAGACGACGCCGAGAGGAGATTCCAGGTCAGGATCGCAAACCCGGTCAGTGAGGAGATCCGGGAATAGCTGGAAATGGAAGGTGAGAGCAGCACAGACAACATTTCAAATAATGAAATATATATATATATATATATATATATATATATATATATATATATATATATATATATATATATATATATATATATATATATATATATATATATATAATTTTGATAAAAAAAAGTACATGGGTGCAGGAGGGAGTTAAAAGCTGTACAGGCTTATTATAAATAAAACAATATCTGATAGTGAAGTAGCCTCCGCTCCTCCGGAATGACAACCACCATACAGTGTGCAGGAATGTAAAGATTTCTAGTAACAGGAGCCATAGAAGGTCACTCTGGAAACAAGGCTTGTGAAATAAAGTGATCCTTTGAAATGCATTGGTGCCACCTAGTGGCCATTCCTTAATCACACACAGCTGCCTCTATCAACATACACTTATGCCCCGTACACACGGTCGGACTTTGTTCGGACATTCCGACAACAAAATCCTAGGATTTTTTCCGACGGATGTTGGCTCAAACTTGTCTTGCATACACACGGTCACACAAAGTTGTCAGAAAATCCGTTCGTTCTGAACACGGTGACGTAAAACACGTACGTCGGGACTATAAACGGGGCAGTGGCCAATAGCTTTCATCTCTTTATTTATTCTGACCATGCGTGGCACTTTGTCCGTCGGATTTGTGTACACACGATCGGAATTTCCGACAACAGATTTTGTTGTCGGAAAATTTTATCTCCTGCTGTCCAACTTTGTGTGTCGGAAAATCCGATGGAAAATGTCCGATGGAGCCCACACACGGTCGGAATTTCCGACAACATGCTCCGATCGGACATTTTCCATCGGAAAATCCGACCGTGTATACGGGGCATAAGAGGTTTCCTGAGTGAGATGATTCAGCGCAGCTCATACCAGAGTTTATTCTTCAGCAGCAAAGTCACTTGAAGATAAGATGAGATTTATTGTCCTTGTAGAAAACAAATCACAATGAAATTACATTTCTACTCCACACATTATTCATACATCACAATTATCAACCATGCATTTACCACACAGGATTTAATTATACATATATATATTCATATTCTATCTAGATAGATCCCTGTATTTTTATTTTTTTTTTTGTAGTTTTTTTTTTTTTTTTTCTTTGTCACATCAGTCCACCATTTTGAGAGGCATAAATCAACTTTGCAGTTCATTTAACTTCCATCCCTCTCTCCTTTGTCTCATCATCGTGACTCTTTGCCATATCAAAAAAAAAAAAAATAGATTAAAACCAGGCATGTATCCAGTCTAATGAGATTACTTAACCTCCCAAGGTGTCGCACGTGTCCGGTTAACAGTTACATTTTCTGTATATCCCCACCACCCCCCTTTCCCTCCCCACCCCCCCTTTCCACCCTAACCCCATCTCTCCAAGGTCTAGTGTGTCCATCTCTCCTTCTCTACTCTAAGGCTTACAATTCTTTGGCGTAGCACCACGTATTTTTAAATTTTTTCCAGCATTCCCACTCCACTAAGTTCACATCTCCCGTATCCTCTACCAAGCTTGCCCAAACTCCCTACTATGTTTCCTCTACTGCGTCTATCCACTCCCATATTTCAGGGCTCTCCCTCCTCTGCCAGCTCTTCGGTATTATTCGCTTTGTGGCGTTCAGGAGGTGGGGGACTAGTGACTGCTTGTATTTATTTATGTCTCCCCCCCCCCCCCATGGAACAGAACCTCCCAAGGGTCTTCTAGCACTTCTTTTCCTGTTATTTTCTTGACCAAAGTAAGTATCTTCCTCCATAAGTTTTTTATTTTCGGGCATAACCACCATAGGTGTGCCATTGTTCCTATCTCCTGGCATCCCCGCCAGCAATATGCCGACCCCTTTTGGAATTTGCTTGTTATCTCTGGGGTTAAGTAGCTTCTGCTTATGCATTTATAACTCATTTCTGCCATTCGTACATCTATTGCTGAGTTACCAATTCATTCTCAAAACTCTTCTAATTGTGTTTTCATCTTTTTTAGTGCCTAATTCCCTCTCCCATTTGCTTATATATGGGGGTATCTCCAGCTGATCTATCTTCATAAGCATTTTATAGATCTTAGAAGCTAAATTTCTTGGATCTTCTGTCACAGAGCTTCTCGAAATCCGTCAGTTTGTCTCCTGTTCTGATAGGATTTGGTAGTTTACTCACAAAGTGACACAGCTGGAGGTACCGCCACTCGTCTATCCCCCGTGTCCCCCTCCCAAATCTAAGTTCTTGTAGTGTCATAATTTTGCCCTCCTTAATGATGTGTCTTAATTGTGTCTTACCCCATAGTCCTTTTTTTTCCGCCCATAGTTTCTAATCCTGGTAAGAAAAAATGACTGTCCGTTAGTGCCAGTAAAGGTGAATTATATTCTCCATGAACTTTCTTGTATACCCCATCCCAAATTTTAAATACATTACGTGTTATTACATGTGTGCTTTTATCTAAATTTCTAGTGTGGAGGGTTCCATATCATTCTTCCAAGTGGAGCTTTACTGAGGTTTCCCTCTATTCTTACCCAGCGTTTTTCATTCTCTCTCTTTGCCCATTCAACCATTCTAGACAGAACTACGGCCTTATAATAAATCTGGATGTCTGGTACTGCTAGACCGCCATTTATTTTCTTTTGTTTTAAGATCCTAAAGGAGACTCTTGGTTTTTTGTTTTTTCATATGAAGCTCATTATTATTTTGTTTAACTTTCTTAGATAATATAGAGGCAGGGGAAGCGGCATCATCTGGAACAAGTATGTGACCTTAGGGAGTAGGACCATTTTAATAACGTTTATACGGCCTATCCATGAGAGGGCCTTACCGGCATAATTTTTACAGTCAGATCTGACTGTATCTAACAGGGGTAGGTAGTTTATTGTGAACATCTTCTCAATTGAATTAGCAAGCTTGATTCCTAAGTACCGTATATACTCGAGTATAAGTCGAATTTTTCAGCACATTTTTTTGTGCTGAAAGTGCCCCCCTCGACTTATACTCGAGTCAAGCACTTTTCTGCAGCAAAAAATTTCATTTTCCGAACCGATTTTGGGGCCCCGTATCTCAGGGCCACTTGGTGCTAGGAACCCCAAATTTGGTGTGCAAACCCAGAGGAACTGGTACCACAACATATATCCAAAGATGAAGTTCCTAGCATTAAGTGGCCCTGAGATATGGGGCCCCAAAATCGGTTCGGAAAATGTCATTCTCTGCTGCAGAAAAGTGCTTGACATTTTCTGAACCGAATTTGGGGCCCCATATCTCAGGGCCACTTGGTGCTAGGAACCCCAAATTTGGTATGCAAACCCAGTGGAACTGGTACCACAACATATCCAAAGATGAAGTTCCTAGCATTAAGTGGCCCTGAGATATGGGGCCCCAAAATTGGTTCGGAAAATGTCATTCTCTGCTGCAGAAAAGTGCTTGACATTTTCTGAACCGAATTTGGGGCCCTGTATCTCGGGGCCACTTAGAGCTAGAAACACCAGCTTTGGAAATTTTATGGTGCTAGTTCCACTGGGTTTGCACACCAAATTTGAGGTTCTTAGCACTAAGTGGCCCCGAGATACGGGGCCCCAAATTCGGTCAACTGTGTCCATCTGCAGCAATGTCATTTCGGGACCCTTTGCTTTCAGAGACCCCAAATTTTGGCTGCAGTTAGGGGGCATCTAGGAACCCTTAACTACCGAGTTTGAAGTTCAGGGGACCTATGGCTGCAAATGGGCACAGTGAGGCATGCAAATGGGCACAGTGATGCTGCAAATGGGCATTGTTGACCCTCTTTTCCACTTACAGTAGCTGTGCATTTCTCACCCTCGTCTTATACTCGGGTCAATACGTTTTTCCCATTTTTTTTTTTTTTGTGGTAAATTAGGGCCTCGACTTATACTCGGAACGACTTATACTCGAGTATATACGGTACTTTAGTTCTTTAGTCCATCTAAAACTATACTTTCTTTTCAATGTCTCCCTTTCTATTTTATTTAAGTTTATATTTAATATTTCTGATTTTACCATATTTATTTGAAAGTTGGAAACCTCCCCGTATTCCCTGAGGGCTTTTACTAATTTGGGCATAGAGGCCTCTGGGTCCGATATATAAAATAACACATCGTCAGCGTAAGCTGCAATTTTATGCTCATCTTCTCCGATCTTAATGCCTCTAATGTCTGGATCTGCGCGTATTGTTGCCAAAAGCGGTTCCATGGTAAGGACAAAGAGCAACGGGGATAAAGGACATCCCTGTCTCGTACCATTTTCCATTTCAAATGGCGGAGACATTACTCCGTTCACATCCACCGTTGCCATAGGATGATGGTACAGGGTTTTAATCCTCTGAATCATTCTAGGTCCAAGACTCATGATCTCCAAGGTCTGGAACATGAACCCCCAGACCACCCTGTCGAAAGCCTTTTCGGCATCAACCGACAGTAGTAGCCTTGGGGGCTCATTCTCCCTCGTTTTATGCAACAGGAGCAATGTCCTAACCCCGTTGTCCTTCCCCTCTCTTTTAGGGACAAACCCCACCTGGTCAGGATTGACCAGGGCGTTCATTGATCCCTTTAACCTCTCTGCAAGTATCTTTGCGTAGAGTTTTGTGTTGGTATTAAGGAGGGAGATGGGACGATAGCTTGAGCATAATGTTTTCTCTTTTCCATCTTTCAGTATGATCGTAATGGAAGCCTTTAGTGCCTCCCTGCTCATCTCGTATTCCTCTCCCAATCCATTAAAATACCGACACAACCTCGGGATCAACAATTCCTTAAATATTTTGTAGTAAGTTAGGGTAAATCCGTCCGGGCCTGGACTTTTCCCAGAAGCCATCCCTGCTATTGCTTTCCTTACTTCTTCTTCAGAGATTGGAATTTCCATAGCTTCTCTTTCCGTATCTATGATCTTAGGCAATGCTGCCTTCTTTAAGTACTTGTTGTTTCTCTCTCTCTTATTGTTTACCTGAGTATCTTGTTTGGAGACTGAATATAGCTCCTGATAATAGTTCTTGAAAACCTCTGCTACTTTTCTAGAAGAGTACTCTATATTACCTTCTTTAGTCTGAATTTTTTCTATAAAGTTCCTAGCTTTACCCTTTTTGTACTACTTTTGCTAAATGTTTACTTGATTTATTGGCCCAGCGATATTTATCCCCTATTGTCTTACCATGTGTTGCTCTGACTTCTTGTTCCATTGATGTTTTCAGCTCGGCCCTTTTTAATTACTATTTGTTTGTATGTCTCTTGAGGGAGATGACCCGATTGCCTCTTATGTTTCTGTTCTAGACTATCTAACTCCTCTGTTAATTTTTGGATTTCCTCACATCTTTCTTTTTTCTTCCTTGCTCCTAGCTCAATTAAAACTCCTCTTATGTAAGCTTTGTGGGCCTCCCACAGGGTAGACCCAGATACCTGTCCAGAATCATTTACCGCAAAGTAATCCTCTAGTTCCTTACTAATTCTATTGAACCCTTCCTCCCCCCTTATCAGTTCTTCATTTAAGCGCCACTGCCCTAGGTGTCTCGCCTCTTCTCCTATTATTATTTCCATGGACATTGGTGCATGATCTGAGTAAGTTATGTTTCCTATCCAAGAATCTACCACCTTGTCAATATCCCTATGGTCTATCAGTCAATAATCGATCCGGGAGTATGACCCGTGCACAGGGGAATAAAATGTGTAGTCCCTTTTTCGAGGATGTTGCACTCTCCATATGTCTACCAACTGAAGGCTAACAAGCTTTTGCTTGATCTTTCTTAATTGTACGCTCTTCTTCCCCTGTGCCAGGGCCGTACTATCTAGACCCGGGTCCATGCAAAAGTTAAAGTCCCTCATTAGTATCATATGTCCTTTCCTAAACTCCATTAATTTTCCCAAAATTTTTGCCACATATTTCATCGGGTTTTTATTTGGGGCATAGATATTAGCCAATATGTACTCTCTTTCGTTCAATCTGCCTCGCAGGAATAAATATCTGCCTTCTGCATCCGCTAATCTCTCCTCCAACGCGAACCTAGTTCTTTTTGCCAGTCCGATGGCGACCCCCCCATGTTCTACTTGAAATAGTGTCTGCTTGGTACCAGACCGGGTACTCTCCTGAAAATAGTCTTAATCTTGATTGGTGTGAAATATGTGTTTCTTGGAGGAATACCACCTCTGGTCCAAGCAGCCTAGGCTCATTGAAGATGCTTCGTCTTTTATTAGCCATGTTTAGGCCTTTGACATTGTATGTTATGCATTTTTTATTGTGTCAGATCATTTTTCAACCTTCCGCCCAACACCCTTTACCTTAGACCTTGGAGAGATGTCCCACATTTTCATTATTAAAATTTAAGATGTAGCCCCCCTCCCGGATTCCTCCCCCTCCTCAACAACCCCCCCTTGGTCTTCACTAGACCCTTAGGCCAGTGTGGGTCACGTAACTCGTGGCCCTCCATTGGTCTCCACCTCCAAAGGTGGGGCTATTGGTATGCCAGTTCGCCAGTCGACCTTACTCTGGCGACCGGGTGTGTTGATCTTCTCCTAGCATCTCTCCATCTTCTCTATTTATCGTCGACTAATTTTCCCTTCTCCAACCTCCCCCCCCAACCCCCCCCCCCCTTTGCCCCCTCTTCCTTTTACACTGATCCTATTCCCAATTCAATCCACCGTTCATTGGACCAGTCCATCGTCGTGGGCACCTGTAGGCCCAATTTACTACAGAATTCCTCTAACTCCCCCGGAAATCTTAGCCTGGCTGTTCTACCGTCCTTTGCTTCCCAGTAGACAGGCGGGAAATCCCCATGTATATTTTATATTTTGATTTGTCATTTGTTCCAGAAGGGGCTTCAGATGGCGTCTTCTCGCTAGCATATCTTTGGCTAGGTCTGCAAATACTTGAATCCTTGCCTGCTCGTATTGGAGTGGTGTTTGACCTCTCAATTTTACCCATATTTTTTCCTTGTCCTCGTAGAACCTAAACCTCACAATTTATATCGCGACTTCTTTCTGTTCGACTAGTATCCAACCTTCCTATCCGATGTACTCGCTCGATTTTTGGGAAATCTTCTCCTTCTAATTCCAAAAGGGGGGAAAATATAGTCGCTACGGTCTTCCTCAGATCTTCACCCCTTTTTTCCGGGATTCCACGGATTCTCAGGTTTTGTCTGCGACTTCTATTCTCCTGGTCCTCTAACCTATAGCATATTTTTATCTGATTTTGTTGGGTTATTTTAATTTGTTCTTTTAACCCAGAGATTTCTCTCTCCTGGTGGTCCACTATATCTTCTTCTCTCTCAACTCTGGCCAGTAGATTTCCTAGATCTGTCCTTAGCATACTTATCTCTGTTTTTATCTCTGTTTTAATTGAGGATTCAAGTTCTTTGAGCATCTCTGCGATTTCATTTTTCAAGGGGAGTTCAAGATCTTGTCTGTACTCCACCATTCTAGATGTTTCAGGTGCGCTTTCGATTAATGACGACTCTCTTGATTGGTCGGGGGTCTGATCTCCCTTTTTTGTACCTTTTTTTTTTTTTTTTTTTTTTTTTTTTTTTTTTTTTTCTTTTTATCCCCTGTAGTTGACGTTTGGGCTCCTTGGTGGGCACCCCCCGCCCCCGCCCCCCGGTTAAGTATTGCTTAATTGTACTTCCTGTGGCACTTCCAGTGAGGTTGTCCTTTGGTGTCTTCAGTGGTCCCCCTTTCCCAGTTTTAGTTGTGTTTCTGCTCATTGTTTTTCCCCAGTAAGCTCAGTATACTGGGTTTTGAACACTTTATCCTAATACAGGAAATACTTCTTTGTTCTAGCCCTTAGTCAGTTTTATGTTCTTTTGCGAGTACTCTGGTATCGGGGTACTGAGATCCTATCAATATTAATTATAGCGTAGATTGGTGTATATTATTCCTGTATCTCATAATCTGTTTCCTCTCCTAGTTATCCCAGTTATATCAGTCTGATGGTAATTAGATGACGCTATCAGAGCGGTACTATTGTAGATACTAGCAATCCTTCACAATGGTATGTCCTGTCTCTCAACCTTCCAGGTTCCACCAATGTGGTAGCGTTACTGCTGGCAATATTAGTATTTCTGGTCCGGGGGTGTTGCAATAGTACCAGTAAATAATGTATACGGGTATATTCCTCCGTGTACCTTAGTGCATTGTGCCTCCAGTCTCGAAATTTTCCAATAAACCCGAAGGGTGACGGTGTATCAATAAATGCTTTACCAAGGCGCATTTAACCACACCTGCATAAGTCAGCGTCCCCTCCCCCAGATTTCATTGGTGTACCGAGATACAGAGCAAAATAAGGCGAAGCTAGCAGAGGTATACAGTGATATATTCACCTAAGGCCGCAATGACCCGCTATTCACCCCGCTTCTGATTACCCATAAGCGGTATCAGTGCGGGCATTGCACCTACTTCAATTATCACTAAGGTGTAACTCCAGAAATATTGATATTATACAGAGTCATATATCCTAGGTCCACGCGTTCCCGTCTCAGCAGTAGGATATGTAATGATAGCAATAATAATGGTAGAGAGGCTGACGTAATATTCAAAGTAATCTTCTATGATGTATATAGCCACACACAATATCTCTTAGCATCTCATTATGCATCTGCCGTATCTTAAATATTTCTCTCCTTTTGGAGACAGATTTCTAATCCTTCTCTTACCTTTGGGACTGAGCAGGGGAAAATATATCTTACCACCACCTGACCGACTTTACACCTTGCTTCAGAGATGGCAATCCGGTATCAGCTGTGTGTAGTCTTTAGCTGAGAGGTCCGGCTGTGAAGCGCTGCAGGTTTAGGGGATTTGAGTATGTCAGGCGTCTTCTGACAGTTCCTATCAGTCATTCTGCCAGATCTCGGTGAAGGTGAGGGGGGGAGAGGGCGCTGGGGGGCCCCTGTGGGGAGGGCAGGGTCGTCACCTTGTTAGTTTAGTCATTTGAGTCCCTGTTAGTCCCACTCTGCTCTCGCTAGGCTCCAGGCAACAGGCTCCTTGGCGGCAGCGTTCAAGCACAGCGCGCGGTTCTCCTCGCCTCTCCCCGCTGCCCGTCTCGTACACCTGTCACGCCGTTGGAGAGAGACCGCCATAGTGCCGGCTCACTGACACACCTCCAGCCCCTCCCTTTCCCTCTGATGTCTCACGTCATCCCCCAGATCCCTGTATTATAAAAGTATAAAGTGTCCTCATATTAAAAACTAAACAAGACTATGACCTCTTTCATTTCATTCCTGTATTAATAGCCTTAATATTCCTGGGAAAGAAGCTCTCTTCAAAGTGATTGTAAAGGTTTACATTTTTTTTTTTTTAACCACTTGCCGACCGGGCCATAGCCCAAAGACGGCTACAGCGCGGTCAGCTTATTCTGGGTGGGCGTCCATGGACGTCCTCCTAGAATCTTGCTCCCATGCGCCCCCTTGGGCGCACACCCGGGAACATCCGTGACCACCGGCGCATCACGGATAGTGGCCGTTTACCATGTGATTGCTCCGTCAAATGATGGAATGATCACTTGTAAACAAATGTCATGTCATGACGCCAGTTCCTCCCCTCTCTGTACTGATCTGTACAGTCCAAGGGGAGAGGGGGAGAGATTGTTTGCAGCAGCGATGTCGGCTTGATCAGTAGTGCCCACACTCTGCCCATACTCTGCCATAAATTTTAACAGAAACAAAATTTTTTTTCTTTTTGGTTTACAGCGCAAAAAATAAAAAACCCAGCGGTGAAACATTTCATATGGGTACAGTGTTGCATGACTGAGTAATTGTCATTCAAAGTCTGAGAGACCCCCGAAAGCTGAAAATTGGTCTGGTTAGGAAGGGGGTTTAAGTGCCCAGTGGTTAAATAACAAACATGTCGTACTTACCTCCACTGTGCAGCTCGTTTTGCACGGAGTGGCCCCTAACCTCATCTTCTGGGGTCCCTCGGCAGCTGTCTCAGCTCCTCTCCACATCAGATAACCCCCTCTGGGAAGAGATTTCCCAAGGGGGTACCTTGCGGGCGCGCTCCTTAGTCCTGCATTTGCTTCCATAGACACGAATGTGGACTCAGCCCCGCCCCCCCCCTGTGCCTGTGTCATTGGATTTGATTGACAGGAGCGGGAGCCAATGGCTGCACTGCTATCAATCTATCCAATGAACAGCCGAGAAGACCGGGCTGAGATCTAGCACGTTCTCGACGCGGGACTTTCCAGGGCTCAGGCAAGTAAATGGGGGCGGGGGGAGCTGGGGGGCCGGCAACTATCGGATGTTTTTTCACCTTAACCACTTCCCGCCCGGCCTATAGCAGATGACGGTCGGGCGGTGGTTCCATTATCCTGACTGGGCATCATATGACGTCCAGCAGGTTAACCTGCCGCCGCGTGCCCGCATTGAGGCGATCGGTGTGTTAGTCTGACACACCGCTCCACCGATCTTGGTAAAGAGCCTCCGGTGGAAGCTCTTTACCACGTGATCAGCCGTGTCCAATCACAGCTGATCACGATGTCAATGGGAAAAGCCGCTGATCGGCTTTTCCTCACTCACATCTGACAGACGCGAGTAGAGGATAGCCGATCGGCGGCTCTTCTGGCAGGGGGGGTCTGCGCTTATTGTTTATCAGCGCAGCCCCCCTCAGATGACCACACTGGACCACCAGGGACACAACTAGGACCACCAGGGAAGGGGGCAACATGTGGATGGCCAGGTATGTACCCCATGGCCATCCACATGTGCCCAATCTGTGCCCACAAATAGGCACAGATTGGCACCATTATATTTTAGTGATGCCCAGCAATGCCACCCATTTGTGTCATCAGTGTCCATCAGTGCCACCTGTCAGTGCCACCTATGAGTGCCCATTGTCAGTGCCACCTCATTGGTGCCCGTCAGTGCAGCCATATCAGTGCCCGTCAGTGCAGCATTATCAGTGCCCATCATTGAAGATGAAAATGTTCTTTACAAAAAAATTTAACAAACAAAGAAAAACTTGGTTTTTTTTTTCAAAATTTTCAGTCTTTTTTTATTATTTGTTGCGCAAAAAATAAAAACCACAGAGGTGATCAAATACCACCAAAAGAAAGCTCTATTTGTGGGAACAAAATGATAAAAAAAATTTGTTTGGGTACAGTGTTGTATGACATTCAAATTGAAAGCTGAAAATTAGCCTGGGCGGGAAGGTGTCTAAGTGCCTGGTATTAACGTGGTTAATGCATAGGATGCATTAAGGTGAAAAAACAGGAAGGTTTACAACCCCTTTACATCTATTTGTCTTTGTTTTATTCACCCTAAAATGTCTCCCAGCCCCCTGTGAAGAAGATCTTTGGTCTGGAAAAATAAAAATAAAAGTCAGCAGCTACAAACATTGTAACTACTGGCTTCTAATAAACATGCACTTACCTCACCCAGGCTGGTTCTTCACCAGTCTTCAGGTACTCAGTACCACCATCTGAATTTCCTGCGACTTCAGAGACAGCTTCCCACTTAGAATGTGCTGCGCCTCTTAAATTGACCTGTCCCAAGAGATTGTGGGCCAGGGGTAGGGGCAAACCACTCAGATTGTCCCCCCCCCCCCCAAAAAAAAAACTTCAAAAATGAAAAATGTTAGGGGTGGGGGGATTATGAAAAAAGCAGTGGCAGCCCGTCCATTAGGGGAGCACCCCCTCCATTCCCAACCCCCCCCCCGTCCATGCGTCTGGCCGCCTGACCTGGCGACCGACCGGGAATGGTTGGCTGATTAACAGTAACAGCACTTCTTGTTGGAGGCTGACAACATTTTACAATATCTCACAAAAGTAAGTACACCCCTCACATTTTTGTAAATATTTCCTTCTATCTTTTCATGTGACAACACTGAAGAAATGACACTTTGCTACAATGTAAAGTAGTGAGTGTACAGCTTGTATAACAGTGTAAATTTGCTGTCCCCTCAAAATAACTCAACACACAGCCATTAATGTCTAAACCACTGGCAACAAAAGTGGGTACACCCCTAAGTGAAAATGTCCAAATTGGGCCCAAAGTGTCAAAATATTGTGTGGCCACCATTATTTTCCAGCACTGCCTTAACCCTCTTGGGTATGGAGTTCACCAGAGCTTCACAGGTTGCCACTGGAGTCCTCTTCCCCCTCCTCCATGATGACATCACAGAGCTGGTGGATGTTAGAGACCTTGTGCTCCTCCACCTTCTGTTTGAGGATGTCCCACAGATGATCAATAGGGTTTAGGTCTGGAGACATGCTTGGCCAGTCCATCACCTTTACCCTCAGCTTCTTTAGCAAGGCAGTGTTCATCTTGGAGGAGTGTTTGGGGTCGTTATGTTGGAATACTGCCCAGTCTCTGAAGGGAGGAGATCATGCTCTGCTTCAGTATGTCACAGTACATGTTGGCATTCATGGTTCCCTCAATGATCTGTAGCCCCCCAGTGCCGGCAGCACTCATGCAGCCCCAGACCATGACACTCCCACCACCATGCTTGACTGTAGACAAGACACACTTGTCTTTGTACTCCTCACCTGGTTGCCCCCACACACGCTTGACACCATCTGAACCAAATAAGTTTATCTTGGTCTCATCAGACCACAGGACCTGGTTCCAGTAATCCATGTCCTTAGTCTGCTTGTCTTCAGCCAACTGTTTGCGGTCTTTCTTGTGCATCATCTTTAGAAGAGGCTTCTTTCTGGGATGACAGCCATGCAGACCAATTTGATGCAGTGTGCGGCATACGGTCTGAGCACTGACAGGCTGACCCCCCCACCCCTACAACCTCTGCAGCAATGCTGGCAGCACTCATACGTCTATTTCCCAAAGACAACCTCTGGATATGATGCTGAGCACGTGCACTCAACTTCTTTGGTGGACCATGGCGAGGCCTGTTCTGAGTGGAACCTGTCCTGTTATACCGCTGTATGGTCTTGGCCACCATGCTGCAGCTCAGTTTCAGGGTCAAGGGAATCTTCTTATAGCCTAGGCCATCTTTATATAGAGCAACAATTCTTTTTTTTCAGATCCTCAGAGTTCTTTGCCATGAGGTGCCATGTTGAACTTCCAGTGACCAGTATGAGAGAGTGAGAGCGATGACACACATTTAACACACCTGCTCCCCATTCACACCTGAGACCTTGTAACACGAAAATGGATAATTGGGCCCAACTTGGAAATTTTCACTTAGGGGTGTACTCACTTTTGTTGCCAGCGGTTTATACATTAATGGCTGTGTGTTGAGTTATTTTGAGGGGACAGCAAATTTCCACTGTTATACAAGCTGTACACTCACTACTTTACATTGTAGCAAAGTGTCATTTCTTCAGTGTTGTCACATGAAAAGATAGAAGAAAATATTTACCAAAATGTGAGGGGTGTACGTACTTTTGTGATATACTATAACTGCTGCTTTGCAATTACCAGCAGCATTGCCAGCCTGCCTCTTTCATTTGGGCTTAATGCTGCCTGTCTGATAGACATGGCAAGGGCAGCAATGAAATTCAAGGATGAACAAAAAAGTGAATTCTGTATTATTATATAAATTTAATTATTGGTGACCCTTTGCTTAAGCGAGCCAAATGATATCCAGTGAGGCCCCTTACACACAGATCCGTCCAGCTACAGTGCGTCCCTACTGTGCCCAGGAGGGAGGGGTGCAACATCCAGCTCCAATGCAGGCAGCTTGTCAAGTTCTATGGCAGGTTGCAGCTAGATGGGGCTGAGTGTTTTACTGAGTGGTACTGACATTTAGTGTCCTGTCCCTTTTTTAAGGACAAAGTTCCAGAATGTGGAAAACCTGTATTCCAGAACCCTGTCCCAAAATAGATGGAAACACCAGTACCGCTCTATACAGCATCCAGCTGCAGCCTACCATACACTTTATCAGGCTGCCTTCAGCAGGGCTGGATGTTGCTCCTCTCCTTCCCATGCATTGCACACTAATGCTGGATGGTCTCATGTGCGAGGGGCCCTATAGTTACATGTATTAGTAGCTGGCAGTGTAGAAAATATCTTGTGCTGTGCTGGACTCCCATATGTACATGCAGTATTATTATATAACTGGACTGGTCATGGCCAAAGCTGAGCCTAAAGGATTAAGATTGTGCACAATATTCCTACCTGGGGCAGGTCCATACATTGGGGTAATAACCTGAACTGTATAGATTGAACATGGGGGATCTTATATTCTTGTGTGACACAGAATGGTAACATTGTTTTTCTCTATTCTCCTCTGCTTCAGGGATATTACAGGTCAGTTATAAAGCTTGTATATAATTACACGGTTCTATTTCTATACATTGCGTTATCACAATCTGAATAATATCTCACAAAATGGTTAATATGAACTTATTCTTTGACAGATTCTCATTCAAATTTCCAACCATTACCAGGACCTCCCATTGCTGCTGGAATGACTATCCGTGTTCCGGTGAGTAATATTTTATATAATAGTTCTCTAGAAGGTATCACTAGACGGCTATTATCTATAATATATATATTTATTTATTTTTTTTGGGAAAGAGGGAAGGTTGGGGATATCCAACAGGTTTTCTTTGTTTACATTTTTGAGGTTAAAGTAGAGAATTCATATTGCCCTTCAAACCTGAGGAAGGGGGTGCCCAGAGCACCTATGCTGGGCACTGCCACCTATAATGTTTACTTGCTGTCACAGTAAAGTTGTGTTGTATCCTCTGAGCAGTTCTCACTGTGCTGTACAGGGCAGGCAGGAGGCAGTGGCACAAGATGATGATAACCCCACCGCTGCTGTTGATGGGGGGGGTTGAGGTGGACAGGGAGGTGAATATTTTGTGGGCACAGACTGTAGTATATGTTGCTGTGTACACAGTGAGTAGGCTCAAGCTTTAAGCCCCTCCCACTATTAATGCAATTGTTCAGTGCACTTCCAAAAAGTTCCCTTTATTGTTGGCTATTTAGTGACAGGTTCTCTTTAATGAGACATCAGCCTTTCCTTGTCCTCTGTAATGACGGGGAAATTAATAACTTTACACAAAGTTCACTATATGGACCACTTGTGTATTCATACATGGTGATCATATCTCCCCCTTAGGTATTCATACATGGTGATCATAACGGTTTAGACATTAATGGCTGTGTGTTGAGTTATTTTGAGGGGACAGCAAATTTACACTGCTACAATGTAAAGTAGTGAGTGTACAGCTTGTATAACAAAGTGTCATTTCTTCAGTGTTGTCACATGAAAAGATAGAAGATAATATTTACAAAAATATGAGTGAGGGGTGTACTTACTTTTGTGAGATAGGTAGGTGGGTAATACAAGTGATTCCGAGCAGCATAGTTGTTAAGTTAAACTCTTATGATGGAGATACAAGACACATATATTTTGGGAAATGCTGACCTCGGGTATATGACACCAGTAAGGGGTGTGAAATCCGTCAGCTGATTCATCCACTGTCCTTGATTGCTGTATGGACTGATTTTATTCAATAAAGAAATTTTTTTTTTTTTTTTTTTCTGGAGTGCAGCTGTCTGGATTTCCTCTATTGCATGGGTAATAAATACAATGGGGGGAAGATGATTTGACCCCTGGAGATTGTGTAAGTTTGCCCACTTAGAAATTATAGACCCTTCATTTCTTTGTATCATAGGTGTATTTTAAATGATAGAAACAGAATATCAACCGTAAAGAGAAAAAAGCATAACACAAATGCTAAAATTTAAGATACAGTTCAGTGAGTAAAATAAGTATTTGATCTTCAAGAAAAACATGACTTAGTAATTGGTGGAGAAACCCTTGTTGGTGAGCACAGAGGTCAGAAGTTTCTTGTAGATGGTGACCAGGTTTGCACACATCTCAGGAGGGATTTTGGTCCACTCTTCATTACAGATCTTCTCTAAATCCTTAAGGTTGCTTGGCAACTCAGTTTCGTCTCCCTCCATAAATTTTCTATAGGATTAAGGTCTGAAGACTGGCAAGGCCACTCATGACCTTTTAATGTGCTTCTTGAGCCACTTATTTGTTGCCTTGGCGGTATGTTTTGGGTCATTGTCCACAACCCATCTTCAGTGTTCTGGCTGAGGGAAGAAGGTTCTTATCCAAGATTTTACAATACATGGCCCCGTCCATTGGCCCCTCAATGATGCAAAGTCGGCCTGGACCTTTAGCAGTGAAACGGCTCCAAAGCATCATGTTTCCACCTCCGTGCCTGACTGTAGGGATGGTGTTCTTAGGGTCATAGTCGGCATTTTTCTTCCTCCAAACAGTCGAGTTAATGCCAAAGAGCTCAATTTTGGTCTCATCTGACCACAGAACACAAAATGTGCAGGAGATCAAATAACTATTTTCCCCTGTATGATAGAGATGTATTGCTCCATCACCTGACCTGCAGTTGTGTCTTTTTTTATATTTATAGACTTGTTGCAAAGAAGAAAGTAAAGATCTTCCTCTGAGTATCATGGAGGAAGGATATTCACAACCAATCCACAATGAATCCACATCCACCCATGGGATCCATGAAGATGATTCTCTGAATATAATGGAGGATGAATATGAGCAACTCAACAACGACACGTCTACATCCACCCATGGAATCCATGAAGATCTTCCTCTGAGTGTCATGGAGGTTGGATATTCACAACCCATTCATAAGGAATCCATATCCAGTCCTGGGATTGTTGATCCACATTTGAGTAAAGAGTGAGGGCGGGGGGATAATACACCAATTAGAAGGGATCCCTGTCTGGAGCGGGGGATGGAAGTGTGCTCCACAAACTCTACTAGGCCATGCCCCCCCCCATCTATTTACAGTGATGAATGTAAAATTTGTACCTTTTTTTTTTTTATCATGGCTGGTAGACTTCTGGAGGATATGTATTGATACGTTATTTTATCTACTTTTATTATTATGCAATCTGTACATTTTATGATTTGTGGTTTATTTTTGTTTTTAAGGAGATCTTAAAGTGGAACTCCAGACAGCCAGAACATTTTTATTTAGTGTGGAGGAGGGTGGGGAAAGCTTAGAACCTCATCCAGGTTGTAAGTGTATGTGCTGGGGGGGGATTTTTAAAGCTGTGCTTGTCCCACTCTCTCTCTCTCTCGGTTTGTTTTTAAAACCAGTTATACAGTAAGTAAGCTTTATGTAAGAATCAAAATATCTTCAGCTTTGAGTAAGAAGTCAGAGATCACATCAGGGTTAATTATAGAAAAAACATTGCTGGACAAATGTCGCAAGCATTCACCCAGCCACCACAAATATTTGCTCTAATTTGCCAAAGGCGTTTATTACGTATAATCGTCAGCTCCATCTAGTGGCCATAATGTGGTATTTGGATTGGATTGATGCATTTCAGGAAAATACCACATTGTGACCACTAGATGGAGCTGGCAATCATAGGAAATAAACAAATCAGGCAAATGATGGTGATTATTCGTGATGGCTGGGCAAATGCTTGTGTCAGCTCATCCAGCATTATTTTTTGTTTTAGTTTTTTTTATAACTGGACCCCTAAAATCTAAAAGTTGCTGCCTGATCTTACACTCCCTATTCCTAAGAGTGCACTGGGTAAAAAATGTGCGTTTATAGATGGATTTAAAAAAAAAAATTAACCTACCAAATAATAAAATTGCCAAATCAAACTACTATAAAGAGCAAAACAGGTGAAAAATAATTAATTGGTGCACAATAATGTTAAAGTGCAAAATGATTTGTTTGCTCCTGATGAAATGCTGTGAGTGGGCGGAGACATGCTGATGTCATCACACACCAGGAAGTCTCACTGTTACAAAGCCTAAGAGGGGCGGCTGAGCGCATGTTCTGGTGATGTTACAGCACCTCTCTTGTTTTTATGCTTTTATTTGTAAAAATGTTTATGTTTTTATGCTATGGAATGTTTTGGTTTGTTTTTTGTTATTTTCTCTGTGGTAAATTGTGAAGGATTATTGGCGACAGAGTGGGGGAAAGAAAGCGATGTGTGGGGGGATTTAACCATTTTATTTATGGCTTCAAGTCCTCAAGGTAAGTAAGATGATACTGGAGAGGATCAGCACTTTATGTATTCATCGCGGCACTCTGTGGAAGAAGCACTTTACTATTGCAGTTTGTTATAAGGGATTGTAAATAGATTTATGGGCCTTTTTTGTTTTGCATTCTCTGAATTGATTTGGGTGAATGTTGCACTTTAGTTTTTCTGTGGCACTTTATTTGCACGTTTATTGTGAACTGATTTTTATTTTTACCTGTTTTGCACTTTTAGTATGGTAGTTTGTTAGTATTCATTCTTTTTTTTTTTTTTTTTTTTTTTTTAATTAAGTGCACTTTATAATCCCACATTGATTGGGTAAACTGTTTTACTTGCTCAGCAGCTGTAGTTGGTGTGGTAGGTAGGTGGACAGGATCTGTGGGTTAGCCACTTCCCCTCTGGAACACTTGTTTCCTTTTTCACACACATTAAAAAAAAAATCAGCATTTTTGGTTAGATTACTTAAACCCCCTCAGAATTGTATATATTTTCTGAATACAGAGGCCCTGTAGAATGCCAAGCCTGAAAACTGCAAAAAGATTGCAGTACCTCAAATCACCAGTAGTTGGCACTTAAAATGCATTTACATCTTATTCGTTTAGATCCCTTTCACACTGAGGTGCTTTGCAGGCGCTATAGCGTTAAAAATAGCGCCTGCAAAGCGCCCTGAAACTGCGGCTCCATTCACTCCTCCTTTCACACTGGATCGGTGCGCTGGCAGGGCATCAGAAAAAGTCCTGCATGCAGCTTCTTTGGAGCGGTGAGTTCACTGCTCCTAATGCGCTCCAAAGAAGCTGCATGCAGGACTTTTTTTGACGCCCTGCCAGTGCACCGCTCCAGTGTGAAAGCCCGAGGAGTTAATGGAGCCGCTGTTTCAGGGCGATTTGCAGGCGCTATTTTTTAAAGCACCCCTGCCCAATTGAAAACAATTGGGCAGTGCTGCTATACCGCTGCAGCTGTGTTTTACGGGTGGATTTAACCCCTTTTCGGCTGATGGTGGGGGTTAAAACCGCCCCGCTAGTGGCCGAATAGCACCGCTAAAAATAGCGCCGCTTTACCGCTGACGCCCGGGGTGGCTCAGTGTGAGAGGGGTCTTGGGGGCAAACAGGCATGAATTTTAATGCAGAAGGGACATGCTTTTGCTTCTTCTGCATTAAAGTTACAGTAGCGGCTGGTGCTCAATTCCCGCGCCCACCCAGCCAGCCAAAGCTCAGGCTCTAATCATGCGCTTCCAAAAAAAAAAAAAAAAAAAAGACATTTGAAATCCATGCACCCGGCACCATGCATGTAGATTAGAGGCCGGGCGCATGGATTAGGGGGCGGCGCCCCATGTGAGCGGTTATCACTAATTTACTTGCCTGCCTGTCCACATGCAGCTCACTGTACAAATTTGGCAATGCCAAACCTGACTGAACTCCCGTGCATGAGTGAGAGGGACATCATCCCTCCCAATAATAGCAGCGAGCGATGAGACCCAGAAGCCGGCCGCCCACAGATGTCAGTGGCCTGATGGGGGAGATCCAGGACGGTGCATTGCTGGATTCGAGGTGAGTATAGTTTCGCTTTAATGGTAAATTAGGGACATAGACTTATCACTCTCACTGTGACGTTTGCGGTGATGCCTAGCAGCAATTGTTGTTTACATAGACATACACACCCAACATGTTTGCTTGTGTTCTGTGTTATCCATTTTTAAGCCAGGAAAAATACAGCATTATGGCCACTAGATGGCGCTTCCTATCATATGAGATTATATGAGCTGTGTGGATGTGTCCCATTCCTTCCATACATGACTCCTTAGAGTGAATATTACGATTATTACATGGACCAAATTGTGACTTTCTTCTTGAAAAGGAACCAGTTAAAAAAAAAACGTGATATTGATGTGTTTTGCACTTTTTTTAATGACCGTTCTGATAATCCGCAATCCCTGTCCCAGTATATGTGAGAGATATAAGATATGTGAATGATAAATACAGGATATTTTTATTGTGTTTTTGAGGAATGGTCAGAGAAAAGCTGGATTTTCACTTACATGGAATGAGGAAGATTTTCTATAAAAGTTTTGGAATCTGACATCTTGGCACAACACTTTTTAGGCTCTTTTTTTTAATAAACCTTCCATTGGTTTTTACAACATAATTATATGAAGAGAGCAAATGACTAAATGTGGGCGTGTCCTCACCATGAAAAAAACATGGGGCCCCTGCTCTGCATTATGGCCAGTAGATGGAGCAGAAATTCATAATAATTTTTTTTTTTTTTTTTTTGTTTCACAAAGTTTTTATTGAATGAACATAAAAACATTTTACAATGTAATGTTGGTATGGACACGTAAACAAATTACATATAACAAATGGGTTTTAGTACAATTTATATTAAAGTATCAATATTGTTCTATACTTTTTCTAGGTATCTCCAGTGATCATCAGCTCCATCTAGTGGCCGTAATGCAGAGTTTTCATAATTTGCTTTGTGTATGAATTAAAGTGGTGTTCCGGCCGAAATTATACTTTTTAAATAAAAATACCCCTATAATACACAGGCTTAATGTATTCTAGTAAAGTCAGTCTGTAAACTAAGGTCTGTTTTGTTAGTTTATAGCAGTAGTTTGTTGTTTTATAAACTTGCAGCAGGCTGTGGCCATCTTAAGTGTGGGCATCTGAAGCCAGGCTGTATTTCTTCCTGGATCTCATCCTTGCAGATCTCGCACATGCTCAGTGCAGCACAAGCAGTGTAATAGGTTTCAGGTCAGGTGTCCATAGCAACGGCAGTGTCAGAGGAAGTTGCTGCCCCTTCCCAGAAGGCACTGCAAACAGGAAATGATGTGATGGGCCACGGCCAGGGAGGAGGAAGTGAAAAATGAATACAGCAGATATACAGTAGGTGCTGAGAAAAAAAATAAGAAAATATCCAATTCGTTTACAGTGCACAGTTTAGTGAGGGATGCTGAAGAGTTGTAAAAGTGGGTGGAACTCCACTTTAAGAACATTCAACCTACAGCAAAAATTAAAAGTGCTATGTGTGTGGATGCGCTGCTCTCATTTATACTCTCTTTCCTATCTATGTGTATCCTATCTGTTAGACATAATCTTATTCACCATCCACCTATATAAATACATCACATTAAGCAACAACCATATGCAAATTATATAAATCATATAAAAGTCCGGTGACATGTATCACATGATAATAAAGTCCCTTCATATATGCTTGTAAATCTTCCGTTAGTTTGCTGTGATCGGCGTGCTCTTGTGTTTGATCAATTTAAAGTGACTTAGTGCTTCACCACCACCTGTGAGATTGGCCACTCACCAGATATTTCTTTAAAACTGCACCTTTGGTTCATTCATAGGGATAACCACTCCACTCAAAGGGAACTTCTCCAATAGCTATGCTAGGACCTTAGTGTTCCTCATAAAAATGGATGAAAACGATCATCGCACAATAACGTTTAAAACCTTTATTTTATAAAACACAGAAAAACTATGCACTCACATTTCCAAGTGCCATTAAGCCGGCACAGAGCTTTTCCAGCAGTTAGGGACGGGTGGGCGCTGCAGCCCGGTTCGCCTAGTGTGTGCTGTGCTGCCTCCGTGTGCCGCTTGTGTTCCCCCCTTGTGTCCGTTCGCGTGGTTGGTGAGGACGCGAACGGACACAAGGGGGGAACGCAAGCGGCACACAGAGGCAGCACAGCACACACTAGGCGAACCGGGCTGCAGCGCCCACCCGTCCCTAACTGCTGGAAAAGCTCTGTGCCGGCTTAATGGCACTTGGAAATGTGAGTGCATAGTTTTTCTGTGTTTTATAAAATAAAGGTTTTAAACGTTATTGTGCGATGATCGTTTTCATCCATTTTTATGAGGAACACTAAGGTCCTAGTATAGCTATTGGAGAAGTTCCCTTTGAGTGGAGTGGTTATCCCTATGAATGAACCAAAGGTGCAGTTTTAAAGAAATATCTGGTGAGTGGCCAATCTCACAGGTGGTGGTGAAGCATTAAGTCACTTTAAATTGATCAAACACAAGAGCACGCCGATCACAGCAAACTAACGGAAGATTTACAAGCATATATGAAGGGACTTTATTATCATGTGATACATGTCACCGGACTTTTATATGATTTATATAATTTGCATATGGTTGTTGCTTAATGTGATGTATTTATATAGGTGGATGGTGAATAAGATTATGTCTAACAGATAGGATACACATAGATAGGAAAGAGAGTATAAATGAGAGCAGCGCATCCACACACATAGCACTTTTAATTTTTTTCTCTCGAGAATTTTTTGGATGCAGCAGCTACAGATATCACTTTTATATTGATTGATAGAACAGGTTTTGCGCCAGTGACACACACACTACAGCAAAAATAACCTAAAACATTATATTTTGCCCCAACTGAATGCACATGCAGGACAAAAGCCTCAATTTTTTATTTTTTTATCAATGTGCAGAAGAAATGCACAAATGTCCCCCAACCTTTCCATTACAAAACTTCTCTAGAAATCCTCTCCATATGCATTTTCTCTGTTGATGGCATAATCTGTAATGTATGTACGGGGTTTCCCAATCATCATCTCAGGGTTCTCATAGTTGCTCGATCTCAGGGTTTATTGCAATAAAGCATTTATTAGATGGAATATGTGCAACAATGAGGTGTGGAAGATGTAAAGGGCACCTGTCTAATGCCATGGAAGGACTTTGGGTCAGGTAACATTGGAGAATAAGGCAGAATGTTGACCTTAAGTGTAATGTTTTGTAAATACTTTGACTATTTTTTAATTTTTTATTTTTTTAAGAATGTATCTTGTTCCAGACATATCAACATTGGGGGGTTATTTACTAAAACTGGAGAGCGCGCAGTCTGGTGCAGCTCTGCATAGAAACCAATCAGCTTCCAGGTTTTATTGTCAAAGCTTAATTGAAGTTAGAAGCTGATTGGCTACCATGCACAGCTGCACCAGATCGTGATTGCTCCAGTTTTAGTAAATCTCCTCCGTTGTTTTATATTTGTAATGTAATCTTGTTTTACTCATCCCCAACCGTCCAAAGAAAGCCTAGCAAGGCAGCTGGAGAGGTTCCACACATGTGGCAAGTCTGGCAAATTTGACTTCGGTTGCAGCACATATCAAACTTTCCCATTGAAGTCTATTGGACTGCACCACCACCACAACATGCCAGATGCTTGGCTCATGGGTGCTGCGTGTTGCTTTAATGCAAAAAAACAAATATTCAGGAGGTGTCGGCATCACCTGGAAGCTACTGATCTACCACCCTCTGATAAGCGATCCACCTTGAATCGCTTTTCAGTGGGGAGATAGAGACAGACATCTGTGTGAACTCAGCATTGGGTTGGTTATATTACCTCTCTCTGGATAAATATTCTGTCATTTTATATCCTTCATGCTGGAAAACTCTAGGAGGTCACACCCATACAGCAATAACATTTTTTTATACTTTTTTCTTATTGTGTGATTTCCTGTGTTCATCATCTCATCCATATTTTGGAATAAAGTGTTTTTTTTTTATAAGCTCCTCAGGGACCGATGTGAATGTATAATATATGTAAAGCGCTGTGTAAATTGACGGCGCTATAGAAGTAAAGAATAAAGTTTTCACATTCAGGACATTCTTGTCGTCTTTTGTATTCTCTTCACTGCATTAACAGGAGCCCCAAAATCAAATATTAAAATATATGTAAAGGCAAATTTTTTTTTTTGGGTGGGTTAGACCCTCTGTCAGGATTGTATTACTGTCTGTGTCCCCCACTGTGTCGATTCACCCTATTGGTTCTGGTGATCTTTATCCCGGAGACAGAAACTGAAGAGAATCCCAAACTTAACAGCTGTCACCAGAACAGGAAGTGAGAAAGAATGATGTGGTCCAAGGCACCATAAGCAATTGGCCTCCATCCCAACATCCCAGAACAGGAAGTGGGGGGAAATCATCCGATGGGGACACATTTTTAAGATGGGAATTCTCTTCACTTTAGTCATTTCCTATTCTCTCCCTGGGATAGGAAGTTCTGAGAAATCTCCCAAGGGGGAGCCAGAAATATAACCTGATAGGGGTTATCTGAGAGCCTTTCAGTACAGGAGCACCTACCACCTGAGGAGGAGGAGGAGGACCCGCGATGTCACCGGACTGGTCAAATGACACTGAGAAATAAGATATCTGTTCATTGTATTTATTTTTTTTAAAAAAAAGTGAAAGGTGCCCCCCCCTAATTGAAATTTTAAAGCCTTAAATAAATTCTGAAATCTCACTGACAGAGGCCTCCTCCCCTCCCCCCCTCCCCCCTCTCCATGGGCCATTCAGTAGAAGACCGACTACCACTCACCCAATGTTTAATGTTAAACTTCAGACTGCCAGATGCACATTGATATCACACGGTTATGTGACTGCGATTTGTATTTGTGCTTATCTCTGCAGTTCAAAAGAAATAAATGATCGGCGGATCGCCTTTTAGAGAAAAGTAATCATTCTTCTGTCTGATGCTCTTCTACCCCATTCCTCTACTCCTAGATTTAAAATAAAATTCCTACCTAAAACTATGTTTCAAAAGATTTTCTCTCCCCTACTACTTATCCTACCCAGTGGCGGCTGGTGCTCCAAATTTCAGGGCGGGGGGCACACAGACTAACAACCCCCAGAGCAAAAGACAACACCCCATCCCCGCGGGAGACAAAAGGCGGAGATAGGGAGGGAGTCATTAGACTCCGTGGCCAATAGGGGCTTCCTGATTAGCCAGGAGGATCAGTGTGTGAATAGCAAATATTTATTCGCTATTGCCACACAAGTGGGTGTACTCAGGGCATAGTGCTCTGCGCCCCGAGGCCACCCTTTTTTGAAGCCTATTGGAGCCTCTGGCTCTAATCACATGCTTCAAACCCCCCCTCCCCCATTGGAATCCATGCATCTGGCACTCTGCATATAGATTAGGGGGCTGGATGCATGGATGGGGGGGGCGCCACTGATCCTACCTACCCTGAGTAAAAAAGATCTGTGCACTTCCTTATTTATAGTCCGCTCCGGTCACATGATCAGCATTGGCTGCTGCAGGGAAGAGGAAGGAGCACCAACAATGGCTGGAACATGAAAACCTATGCATGACATCACAGCTCCCCAAATTCTCAGGTGTTGTCGAGCGCGCTCTCCTCTCCCCTGCGCCCGTTGCTCACTAACTCTAGAAACAGGATAGGTAGAAGGGGGAGGGAACATTTTTAGACATAGTGTTGGGCTGGAAGTCTACCTTTTTTTTTTTTTAATGTGCATTTAAGTGGTTAAATAAACAATTCTCAATGTTAAAATTTTTTTTTAATTTTTTAATGTATTAAAAACGTATATTTGCACTAGCAGTTGAAGGGGATTTACCGCCCCTTCACCGCTACCACCTTTTAGCTGTAGAGACAACGGCTGAGCATATTCACATGCTGCGGTTATACCCACTGTTACTTTTAGTAGGTGTAGCACCCACTGACCGGGACCCATTCAAGTGAATGGTGGCACAATGCACCCTCCCTACAACTGTGTGGAGTTAAAGCAGGTGGTTCAGAGGCGTGTCTCAGGAATCAAAGCACGTGTGAATGAGCACCTACGTATCCCCTCCCCCTCCTGTCCCCACCAACAGAACTGGTTTTAAAAAGCCGTTTGCCTGTTACATGGAAACGCGTCGGTTGGTGAGAATCTTGTGACGTCATCACGCACCAGCTGGCAGCCTGATAGCTTGTAGCTGTGTGTTTGTTTCTTCTTTCGTTGTGCATGAGAAGAATTTTTGGAATAAAAATACCAATGATTTATCGCACTATGAAGTTCCTCCTTCTTTGTTTTTTAAAGATATCCTAAAAATCTGCTGGAGGAATATCGAGCGGAGCAATTGGGAAGTGTTTAATCCATCTTGCTAACCTTGATGGGGGTAACTGGCTATTCGGATTAGGAGTGGACCGGGTGGAAGTCTACAGCTGATCTTTCCCAGAGTTACTTCCGGGTTCGCGGGCTCCGGTGCTGTGATTCGCCGGAGCTGTGATGAAGTCACTCCCATGCATGCGCGCGGGTGCCGCTGGTCACAGCAGAGGGCCCTGAAGAAACGGCACGATCGGCTGTTCCTTCAGTGCGCATGCGCCAATGACGTTTGTGGCAGCGTATATAGTAAATATCTCCTAAACGTGTGCAAGTTTAGGAGGTATTTACAGTACCTACAGGTAAGCCTTTTAATAGACTAACCTGTAGGTACAATTAAACAGGAAGACTTTACTTCCTCTTTAAGTCTAAGCTTTTTTTTGTTATTTTCCTATTTGGAGATGACTTTGAATAATGGGTCCTTCTCTTGGTGTCTGTATTTATCGCTATCCCTTTGCCACGCTATCCTGTCAATTCACTAACGGTTACCCCGTGTGATAACAAGGTCATGTGACTCATTTACATAAGTTATCACATGCAGTAAAAATGGTTAAATTCACACAAAAACAAAGATTGTGCGGTCTTTAGTGCTAAATGAAAAATGTGCGGGTATATATTAAATAAAAAACATGCGGTAAGCTCTTAACTACTTCAGCCCCGGAAGAATTTACCCCCTTCCTGACCAGAGCACTTTTTGCGATACGGCGTTGCGTCACTTTTACTGACAATTGCGCAGTCGTGCGACGTCGCTCCCAAACAAAATCCTTTTATTCCCACAAATAGAAATTTCTTTTGGTGGTATTTGATCATCTCTAAGGTTTTTATTTTTTGTGCTATAAACAAAAAAGAGCGACAATTTTGAAAAAAAAGCAATGTTTTTTACTTTTTGTTATAATAAAAAATATATAAAAAAAAAATTCTTTCTCAGTTTAGGTCGAGATATATATATATATATATATATATATATATATATATATATATATATATATATATATATTTTTTTTTTTTTTTTTGTTATAAAATTTTGCAAACAGGTAACTTTTCTCCTTCATTGATGTAGGCTGATGAGGTGGCACTGATGGGCACCGATAGGTGGCAGTGATGGGCACTGATAGGTGGCAGTGATGGGCACTGATCGGTTACACTGATGGCAGCACTGCTAGGTGGCACTGATTGGCACCACTGGTGGGCATTGATAGGTGGCACTTGTGGGCATTGATAGGTGGCACTTGTGGGCATTGATAGGTGGCACTGCTGGCACTGGCAGGTGGCAATTGCAGGTGGCACTTGCAGGCACAGATGAGGCATATGTGCCTCCTTCCTCTTCGAGACCGATGTCCCTTTAACATAAGCCAGTGAACAGCTTTTTTTTTTCCTCCTCACACTGTCAGCGTGAGGAGAAAAAAAAACCGATCAGCTGTCATTGGCTGACAGCTGATCACATGGATCGGCCCCTTACTCGGATCTGTGATCATCTGAGTCTTCGTGACTCGGTGATCACAGCGCGTGCACCGTGCACCCTGCAGGGTGCGCGCGGCGCACGTGCACAGGGGGTGACATCCCATGACGGCCTCCCGGAAATTGAGGTCCGTGCTGTGGCCGTCATTCGGCTATGGCCCAGACCTCAAGTGGTTAAAGTCCAACAGAACAGAGTAAAAAACATGTCATTTTTAACCATTTCAATACCAGGCACTTTTACCCCCCTTCTGGCGCAAGCCAATTTTCAGCTTTTAGCGCTCTCGCAATTTGAATGGCAATTGCACTGTCATGCAACACTGTACCCTACACTAAATCACCACTTTTTGTAGTTGCTGACTTTTAATAAACAAAAAAGCCTGGAAATCCGCTTTAGGAAGGGTTCAGGATCACTGGGTTCTCAAAAACATTCAATTGCAATATTGACAGAACACGAATTGTAAACTCCGTGTTTCCTGGAGGTAACAGGGAGAGGCCGGCACATTCAGGACCCTCTAGCAGCAGTTCCAGTCCATATAGAGACCTCTGACATGTGTTTGCCTTCTGGCACTTCGCACAACTAACAGTCCACAGCACGGTCTTTACTCAGTGTCCGAGGAGCTGTCCACCACCCGGCCTCCACAGGTAGTTCTTCAAGCGGAGGTCCACCCTAAAAAAAAAAAATTACATAAGAAGGCTCCTAAAAATGTGAATAAAAAAAATTTTTTTACTTACCAGAAATAGCTGTTGCTAGGCAGATGGTCCAAATCTGCCACTTCCTATTCCGCGGTAGTCTTCATTCTTCTCCTCCTCACGTTGTCTTCTGGGGAATGGGGCGTACTGTCTTCTCTGACCTGTGTGTGTCCCAGAACACAGCCGGCCATTCACAAAGCGCCGCACGACTAGCGCATGCGCAGTAGAAAATGGGCAGTGAAGCGGTAAGGCTCCATTGCCTGTTTCCCTAAGACCCCTTTCACACTGGGGCGGTTTGCAGGCGTTATTGCGCTAAAAATACCACCTGCAAACCGACCCAAAACAGCCGCTGCTGTTTGTTCAGTGTGAAAGCCCGAGGGCTTTTACACTGAAGCGGTGCGCTGGCAGGAGAAGAAAAAAACTCCTGCAAGCTGCATCTTTGGAGCGGTGAAGGAGCGGTGTATTCACCGCTCCTAAACTGCTCCTGCCCATTGAAATCAACGGGGCAGCGCGGCTATACCGCAGCAATACCGCGGCTATAGCCACGCTATGCAAGCGGTTTTAACCCTTTTTTGGCCGCCAGCGGGGGTTAAAACCGCACTGCTAGCGGCCGAATACAGCCGCAAAAATGACGGTAAAACAGTGCTAAAAATAGCGCTGTTTTACCGCCGACGCCCCCACCGCCCCAGTGTGAAAGGGGCATTAGTTCAAATGGCAGTTCTGGGACCCGATCTGATGGATGGAACGGCCTCGGGCGGCCGACATCGCAGGCACCCAGGACAGGTAAGTGTGCTTATTAAAAGTCAGCAGCTACAGTGTTTGTAGCTGCTGACTTTTAATTTTTTTTTTTCAGCTGAAACATCGCTTTCAGTGAGAGAGACAAAAGATCCTTCTCCAGATCAGACAGTGCCCTCTAACAAATAAAAACATTTAGCTCCTGCTGAGGCCCAGACTGCAATCTCTTCTCTCAGCCCCTTCTCTTCCAGGGGCAGCAACCCAACTTGGGGAGGAAAGAACAATCAGCTCAGGCCTCCTGCACATGTATTACCTCCTGCATGCCTCCTTCAAGGGATTGGCTGGAGCACGATAAATATTCAACTGATTATTTTAATCTCCTCCCCTATGCTCTGGAAGCTTCTTCTAGAAGAAGTAATCTAACTCTCAGCTCAGGAATCCAGGTCAGACCAACACAATCAACAACCACTCCACTCACTACAGAGGAACCAACAAATAACTAGGTGCTACTACAAGTGTAACAGAATCATTGGGTGTTTGATGCCCATGTCATGCCCTCCACACTGCTGCATGCCATCATACCCTCCTGCACACACTGCCCCATTTTACACTCTCTATGTTCACCATGTATACTACAGTAAAACCTTGGTTTGAGAGTAAATTGGTTTGAGAGGTTTTTGCAAGACAGGCAAAATTTTTAATAAATTTTGATTTGAAATACAAGCGATGTCTTGATATACAAGTTGCGTCATGTCACAACTGAGTATAAAAGAGAAGAGAGGAGACTCTAAGTGTAGCAATGTGGTTATATTTAATGAAGATACAACATTTAGCAACATATTGCTACACTTAGAGGCGCCTCTTTTATACCCTGGAGCTCCTGATGGATTTTGCTTCTAATCCCCTTGTGGAGGCTTCCATTTGTGGATGGACATTTTATGGTTACACAACCTATCCCATTGCTATAATCTTTTCATATGAACTATAAACTGAAGGACTTATGAATAAATGGTTGTGGAACAAATCATTTGAGTTTCCATTATTTCTTATGGGGAAATTTGCTTTGATATGCGAGTGCTTTGGATTACAAGCATGTTTCTGGAATGAATTATGCTCGCAATCCAAGGTTTTACTGTATTTGCTTTCAGTATGTTGACTATTTGTGTATTGGTCATGTATACAATTTAGTATCAGTATTGACAATTTGTGATGTGATGCCCCTAATGGATGGGCTGCCACTGGATATATTTGCTATGTACATTTATTTATTGTTCCTTTATTGACAATGTACAATTACTATTCCTATACTATATGCAGTTTCATGCAGATTTTGTAGCAATCATTCCCCCCAATTCCCCCTACCCTTTATTTTTCTGATTTGATCTCCAGTCTTCCCATCATTCCCTCAATACTCTCCCCCTCACTTTATGAATATAGCTCAGACTCACAGTATCGATCCTCCTCATCCTTCTGTCCATAACCCCTGATTTACAGTATCTCACAAAAGTAAGTACACCCCTCACATTTTTGTAAATATTTTCTTCTATCTTTTCATGTGACAACACTGAAGAAATGACACTTGTCTACAATGTAAAGTAGTGAGTGTACAGCTTGTATAACAATGTAAATTTGCTGTCCCCTCAAAATAACTCAACACACAGCCAATTACTGTCTAAACCGCTGGCAACAAAAGTGAGTACACCCCTAAGTGAAGATGTCCAAATTGGGACCAAAGTGTCAATATTTTGTGTGGCCACCATTATTTTCCAGCACTGCCTTAACCCTCTTGGGCATGGAGGTCACCGGAGCTTCACAGGTTGCCACTGGAGTCCTCTTCCCCTCCTCCATGATGACATCACAGAGCTGGTGGATGTTGGAGGTGCCATGTTGTACTTCCAGTGACCAGTATGAGAGAGTGAGAGCGATAACACCAAATTTAACACACCTGCTCCCCTTTCACACCTGAGACCTTGTAACACTAACGAGAGAAAATGGCTAATTGGACAATTTGGACATTTTCACTTAGGGGTGTACTCACTTTTGTTGCCAGCGGTTTAGATATTAACGGCTGTGTGTTGAGTTATTTTGAGTGGACATCAAATTTACACTGTTATACAAGCTGATGGGTTTTACTTCCTCTTTGTTTCCTGCAAAGGTAAAGCATAATGGGCTACTATGCACCGCATAGTAGCCCAGTATGTGTCACTTACCTGAAACTGAAGCCCACAATGTCACCGCTGTCTCCTCTTCCACAAAGCGTCCATCTTCCTTCCGGGTATGGTGGTTCCGGCGCTGTGATTGGCTGGAGCCGCGATGACATCCACCAGTCACGGCACGATCTCCTTTAGAAATGGCATGCTCGCCATTTCTAAAGGAGTCTAAAGTGTGCCTGTGACATTTTTTGTAAATATCTCCTAAACCGTGGAGGTTTGGGAGATATTTCGAGCATCTACAGGTAAATCTTAATCTAGGCTTACCTGTAGGTAAAAGTGATTGTAACGGGTTTACTACCACTTTCAGTGCAGCTGAGGCTGCAGAGAAAGTGACTGGGGAATTTGTGTCCTCAGTCCCTTTCCCTGTCTCAAAGGGGAGATGTCGGGGGTTTGTTTAGGCTACTGATATCTCACCAAAGTCCTCCCCCCTCAACAGGGCTGATGAAATAAAAAATAAAATAAAAAAAAGATTTGTAAAAAATAATTATTTAATGGTTAAATTGTAAAAATAATTTAAAAAACACTGACACCATCCACTCTCCCCCCCAAAAAAAGAAAGCATTGTAAAAAAACTAAATGACAAAAAAATATAAATTGTAAAGGAAAAATAAAATAAAAATAAAAAAAACTACTGACACTGTCCACTTCTCTACTGACAACATCCACTGCCCCCCCCCCCCCCCCAAAAAAAATACAGAAAGCATTGTAAAAAATAAAAACAACAAAAAAATATATAAATTAAAAAAAAAATTAATAAAAATATAAAAACTACTGACACCGTCCAGCCATAACCCTCCACATTGACCCCCACCCGCAACCAAAGCACTGTGAAAAATATTGTTAAAAATAAAATTGTAAAAAATAATATAAAATAAATTAATAAAAATAAAAAAAACTACTGACACTATCCACTGCCCTCACAAAATCCTTGTAAAAAATATAGAAATAAAATTATAAAAAATAAAAAAAACAAAAAAAAATTGACACTGTCTATTGCTCTACTGACACCATCCTGCACATACTACCCACCACCATATACTCCACACTCTTCTCCCTTAGCTGGTCATTATATTAGTGTCACTGTTGATGTCAGTGTCAGTCAGTTAAGCCGGCCATAGATGATTAGAATCTTGCCTGGTTTAGCAGGGACCGGCTAAGATTTGAACCAACTATGGGTAGGCTGATTGTACCCAAGTGATAGATCGACTTTGGTACAATCAGCCTGTCCGATTGTTACATGTGATTTTTTTTTTAGGTGAGTTTGGGGGAGGGGCCATGGGTGGGGCTGAAGGGGGGCCGCCAGATAGGCTGTATGGGGCCCCATGAATTCTATCAGCGGCCCTGCCGGAGCAGCTTCGGGAATAGTTAATATATAATGATTTTTTTCTATATAGGGCTAGATAGGTTAGTGTTAGATCGTAGATGTCTGTAGATGTGGAGATTTTAGTGTTAGGGTGGACTAACACTTTAACATGCGTGCAAAAATTATAAAATTGTTTAAAAAAAGGTAAAACCAGGTTGATCCTGTGATCAGAGACATGTGGGATCACATGATGACATTCCGTCCCCCCTCCCCCTGTACTCTATTTATTTACTATAAAATATATAAATAAATACATTGTATTTCATCTAATACTGTGTACAGTCAATCAGAACACAGAGACACAACAGACCGCGCCCACCACTGCACACGGCTCATAGGACTGGACTACATACATGGGACTGACATATAGCTTGCCGATTGGTTGAGTATATAGTAGGTGTCAGAGGAGAGAGAGTGCGGAGATGATGGTTACATTGTATGTTAGAGAACAGAGAGGAGCCGGGGATCTGTACAGGACTGTGACCGAGCGGGTAGCGGAGATGTGGGATGAGAAGAGAGGGGAGTGTCTGGAGATTTAATCTGACACTGGAGAGAAAACACACCGGAGGAACCGACTGACTTCCACTTCCCGGAGCTGTGTGTGTGTGCTGCCACCTAATGGAGGAATAGGGGGAACTGCAGTTCTGATTATATTTGTTTCTGGAGCTCTGTGTTTGTGCTGCCACCTAATGGAGGGATAGGAGGAACTGCAGTTCTGATTATATTTCAGTTTCTGGAGCTCTGTGTGTGTGCTGCCACTTAATGGAGGAAAAGGGGAACTGCAGTTCTGATTATATTTCAGTTTCCGGAGCTCTGTGTGTGTGCTGCCACCTAATGGAGGAATAGGGGGAACTGCAGTTCTGATTATATTTCAGTTTCTGGAGCTGTGTATGTGTGCTGCCACCTAATGGAGGAAAAGGGGAACTGCAGTTCTGATTATATTTCAGTTTCTGGAGCTGTGTGTGTGTTTGTGTGCTGCCACCTAATGGTGGAATAGGGGGAACCGCAGTTCTGATTATATTTCAGTTTCTGGAGCTGTGTGTGTGTGCTGCCACCTAATAGAGGAATAGGGGGAACTGCAGTTCTGATTATATTTCAGTTTCTGGAGCTGTGTGTGTGTGTGCTGCCACCTAATAGAGGAATAGGGGAACTGCAGTTCTGATTATATTTTAGTTTCTGGAGCTGTGTGTGTGTGTGTGCTGCCACCTAATAGAGGAATAGGGGAACTGCAGTTCTGATTATATTTCAGTTTCTGGAGCTGTGTGTGTGTGTGTGCTGCCACCTAATAGAGGAAGAAGGAATTGCAGTCCCGATCTGTTGTTGGATCGGTGAAGGTATTCTAGGATTTATCTGATGTTTCTGGTTTACAATCTTCCCCATTTGCTGCAAGTCACCCGAGAAATATAAGTGGTTGCTGTTATTGCAGCTGTGCATGGCAATCAAATCAGCTTCTGTCTTCAGCTTGTTCAATTAAGCTTTGAAAATGTTATATAGGAGCTGATTGGTTGCCATGCACAGCTGCTCTGGCCTTAGTAACCCCCCCAGCAGTGGGGGAACTTACAGGGTCACACTTGTGCTTGGGCCCTGGTGTTCCACCACTGTGGGGGGCCCTGGGCCCATCCCCCAGCATAACCTGGCTTAGGTACTCTGTGCTTATTCCTGGAGCTCAGTGCTGGAACAAGTTCTTCCCCCAGTCTCCACAACCCCCCCTTCCCCCAGTCTGCACAATTACCCCCCCAGTCTGCACAATTACCCCCACAGTCTGCACAACCCCCCCTTCCCCCAGTCTGCACAATCCCCCCTCCCCCAGTCTGCACAGCCCCCCTTACCCCAGTCTGCACAATTACCCCCCTTCCCCCAGTCTGCACAACCCCCCTTACCCCAGTCTGCAAAATTACCCCCCCAGTGTGTACAATCCCCCCTTCCCCAGTCTGCACAATTACCCCCTCCCCATCTGCACAACCCCCCTTCCCCCCGTCTACTCAACCACCCCCTTCCCCCAGTCTGCACAATTACCCCCCCAATCTCCACAACCCCCCTTCCCCCAGTCTGCACAATTACCCCCCCCCAGTATGCACAATTACCCCCACATTCTGCACAACCCCCCTTCCCCCAGTCTGCACAATCCCCCCTCCCCCAGTCTGCACAACCCATCTTACCCCAGTCTGCACAATTACCCCCCTTACTTCAGTCTGCACAATTACCCCCCTTACTTCAGTCTGCACAATTACCCCCCTTACTTCAGTCTGCACAATTACCCCCCTTACTTCAGTCTGCACAATTACCCCCTTACTTTAGTCTGCACAATTACCCCCTTACCCCAGTCTGCACAGTTACCCACCCAGTCTGCACAACCCCCCTTACCCCAGTATGCACAATTACCCCCCAGGCTGCACAATTACCCCCCTTCCCCCAGTCTGCACAACCCCCTTACCCCAGTCTGCACAATTACCCCCCAGTCTGTACAATCCCCCCTTCCCCAGTCTGCACAATTACCCCCTCCCCGTCTGCACAATTACCCCCTCCCCATCTGCTCAACCCCCTTCCCCCTGTCTGCACAATTACCTCCCCCCCAGTTTGCAGGGGGAGTAAGAAATGAGTGAGAAGTAGAGGCAAAGCAAATAGAATTAAGGAGAGAGAGGGAGTTGTGCAGATAGCTCACGTAGCTTCCCCCTCTGGTTAATCTCCATAGGAGTCCATGCAAAAAGGCTGGAGTGTGGGCAGGGTTTGGGCAGAAATAAATGGGAGGAGGAATGTTGGATTGGACAGGCGGCCGAGTGGGGGAGGAGCTAGTAAGACAGTGGTGACGGGCGACAAGCAGATACAGCCCGACAGGGCCGACCAGAGGCGGGTGCATGGGGTGCAGTGCACCCCGGCGCCTGCAGAGGTGGGGGCGCCAAAGTGCCAGAATACTCCCTTCCATCCTCCCTATCCTTGTTTGTTTCACACACAAACACACGAGTCGGGCTGTATCTGCTTTTCTTATCTGTATCTGTTTGGCACTAGACAACGACCCAACTGCCTGCCTATTACATCTCAGTCCGCTATCCAAATGGAAGTACCGCCACTCTCTAATGAGACACCTCATCATTGCAGCCAGAGCTTGTATACCAGTCCTTTGGAAATCTGTGTCACCTCCTACAGTGTGTCATTGGATTCATTAGGTTAATGATATTATGTATATGGAGGACCTTACCACCTCTTTGAGGTGACAAGAGGCCGGAATTCACAAGACTTGGTTTTACTGGACCCAATTCATTTTCTCTGACATGTTTCAAGGTTTACATGGCTCCAGCTCCAGGGAGGAGACCCTTATTATCATTTTTAGCTCTCCTCTCCCTTTCCCCCCTTTTTTATTTCTTTCTTCTGCGCCTTCTTTCTGCCTTCATCTTGCTAACTCCTATCTTTCTTCTAAACTGGATGGAGTACATTGGTCCCCCGCCAACATCTCCTGATTACTTTGCATCTATAGCAGTACTTTATTTGCGGTAGGCTTACAGTGTCTAGTCCTCTTGAAGTGCGTACCGTTTGTTTCCCTGGCTTTCTGAAGAACTGTCACATTATGTTTTGTACTGTATACACTGTAATGATATAGGGTTCTTTACTGTAAGAGTGGCAAGGATGTGGAATTCCCTTCCACAGGTGGTGGTCTCAGCGGGGAGCATAGGTAGCTTCAAGAAACTATTAGATAAGCACCTGATTGACCGCAAAATACAGGGATATACAATGTAATACTGACACATAATCACACACATAGGTTGGACTTGATGGACTTGTGTCTTTTTTCAACCTCGCCTACTATGTAACTATGTAACCAGTTTTGCTGATTGAAAGTATGCCTTGCTGTACTGTGTGTTTGTTTGGTCACTATAAAGAGTTTATAAAAATAAAAAATCTCCAAGTACTGTTGCCAATTTCAGGCTTGAGAAAGGGGTGGAATCCTCAGAAACATGTTGCCTGATTACTCTGAGAGTCTCACCTGTGCTCCAGTCCTGAGTGGTGGTGTGGAGTCAGTCTGTGGAGTGAGATGTTCTTATTGCTCTAATGCTGAATTTGTCTTTGACAGCTGGCCGGTGCTAAGCTCTGGATCTCTTCTGGGCTCCTTTGTACTTTTCTGATGTCCCATTTGGAGCTTTTGCACCTTCCCCTCATTATCACATGACCCTGTGCTGTATTAGTCACACATTCTCAATCTAAGTGATGGATGGATTCCAAATGTACCCATTCAGAAGTCTACAAACCACAATGTAAGTGGATATTGTTTTTTATTTATATTAAAACTTCTTTTATTTATTTATTTATTTATTTACTGACACCCTCCTGCGCTCTCTACTCTTCCATTATTTATTTATCTGTGCAAATTGGATCGTCTCCCAAGATCAGTTTTTTTTTTCTTTTTTTGATGCTGACGCAAGTGATATGTGCGCTCTCTGATTGAAGACATCTCTTCTCTTACTCTGTCTATACAGTCCTGGCCAGCCATTAAGTATTGATTCTCTGTTTGGACACACACACATATATATATATAATATATCATATGGAAGTCCAAAATAACATATTTTACCCTCCGTGTTTTTATATACATAAGTATTGAACACGTCACCATTTTTCTAAAGGTTCTATTGACATTAAATTTTTACCACATTTCAGTGACAACCCATGTAATTCATTCAAGAAAACAAATACGTTCACAAATGAAGTTCTGTGTAATAAAATGGAATGACACAGGGAAAAAGTATTGAACACACTAACTGAGATTTATTTAAAAGAGAAGTAAAGGAATTTTTTTTCCTGATTAAAGGAGAAGTCCATCCTGAGCTCGTTTGGCTGGGCTTCTCCTCTGGATCACAGGAGTACAATTTAGTTTTGCATTCCTGTGACCCTTTTTCAGCAGAGTGTGGTCTGAAGTCCGCTCTCCGCTGATGCCCATCTCTGCCTCTCAGCAAGCCGCTGTGAGCCTGAGACAGCTGCTCCCCTCCCCACCCCCTCCACAGCTCAGCACTCCAGGGGGGGGGGCAGAGCGGAGAGCCGCTGACTGACAGTCAGCAGCTCTCTTCTTGGGGAGCTGTGACAACTGAGCCATCACCAGTATTCGATCGCTCGGTTCTCAGTGAAGAGGCGCAGGGGGACTGATGCTGCATCCACCTAGGTAAGTATGATGAGAGAAAAAAAACAAACAAAACATAATTCTCTTTTAATACTTACCTAGGTGGATGCAGTATCAGTCCGATGCTGCATCTGTCCCCCGCTGTCTCTAAACTGAGAACCAAGTGATTGAACACCGCCGATCGCTCAGTTTTCAGAGCTCGGTGAGCAGAGAGCTTCAGACTGTCAGTCACAGCTCTCTGCTCTTCCCCCTCCTCATTGATGCGCTGAGCTGTGGAGGGGGCGAAGCAGCCAGCTCAGGCACTCAGCGGCTCACTGAGAGGCTGAGCTGGGTGTCAGTCCAGGTACCTGGTGGATCCAGACTCCATGGTTGGGATGAGGCGGTGCCTAGACTGACATTGATTATGTCAGCAGAGAGTGGACTTCAGTCTGCTCTCTGCTGCAAAACGAACTGCACTCCTGTGACCCATAGGAGAAGCCCAGCCAAACAAGCTTTGGTTATGAGTTGGTTATGCACAGAGTGGCCCTGAGCCTCCTCTTCTGGGCTCCCTCTGTGGCCCTCCTGGCTCCTCCTCTTCTCGAGTGCTCCGTAGGAGAAGCGCACTACCTCAGGACACCCGTGTGAGCATGCTCCCATGTCCTGCTGCTGCGTCCATTGACACAGACAGCAGGACTTGGCCCTGCCCCCAGCTCCCGCATCATTGGATTTAAATGACAGCAGCGGGAGCCAATGGCTGCGCTGCTATCAATCTATCCAATCAGGACATGAGACACCGACCTGAGCTGGTGTGGTCATTCCCGCCACGGGAATTACGGGGCTCAGGTAAGTAAAAGGGGGTCTCGGGGGGGGCTGCTGCATGACTGGAGGTTTTTCACCTCAATGCATAGAATGCAAACCTTGAGGGTTTACAACCCCTTTAGGGCATTCATTTGGTCAAATCAATACATTTTGCAAATCATTTGGAAGTACAAACTGAAGCAACTGCTGTTTTTTTAATATCTTAATTTCTGCATTGACTCCAGAGCTTTGCCAACACCCCCACATAGAAGGTCAGTCAGCCAGGAGAACCCTAAGGAACCCCTAGAACCTCTGGAGGAACCCTGGCTGAGAATGGTGAGACTAGAGATTTTTTTTTATTGTACAGGAAGACGGCAGAGAAAGGAGACCAACAACCAAGTTCTGAATTTTATTTGATTTGTTCTGTGTTAGTGACACACTAATAATAATCAAATTAAAATGTATACAATATGTATAAAAGAACACATAGAAAAATATAGTTTACTTCTGGCCCAAAATTGTGTCAGTGACTGATATAAA
The DNA here is from genome assembly GCF_042186555.1 of Aquarana catesbeiana. Taxonomy (NCBI): domain Eukaryota; kingdom Metazoa; phylum Chordata; class Amphibia; order Anura; family Ranidae; genus Aquarana; species Aquarana catesbeiana. The sequence continues at coordinate 796,247,219 of NC_133325.1, forward strand.
TCTGATACAAATATTAAAAAGTAAATTAAAATAAAAGTGCAATTTACTTTTGACTTCAAATGAAACCAATCTTCTCTCGTCTATGTAGAGGAGAAGAGTACCTGTCCTCCATAGAGGAAGGGAGGCTCAGAGATGTGATCACATTCTAGACAGATAATAGATCTTCATTGTATATAGACAGGTACACTTTACACATTCCATGTCTCATTATTGCACATTTTCTATTTGCTAAGTACTTTATCCTGAGATAATTCAAAGCTAACGGGATAATTGTGAGAACCGGTATTCACCGATGATGCAGATTATACAGTTGGGAGAACTGATACTGTATATGCATACAGTAAAGTTTAGCAATATATACAGACAGTACAGATTATACCATCAGAAGAACCAGAACATACACATCATATAAATTATACTATTTACAACATAAAAAAGTGAATGTTTCTCTGAGTTTCTTTACATCTTATACAATATATTCATAATATATTGTGTACATGTCCAGCCTCAGTGCTCAATGCAATATTCAACAATTGTCCCCTGAAAAATCTCATTGTCACCTCAAGATGTCCTCAGTCTTCCAGGTTGAGGGATATCCAGTGTGACTAGACCTGCTGGAAGACTGAGGAAAGACAGTGAGTGCAGAGCACTATGATCCCGCCCCCTGTGCACATCCCCTCCCCCCACTCACTGTGTAATATTGCAGAGAGCAATCAGTGCCACATTCTGCTTCATCCAGGACTGCCCACCCTGGGAGAAGACCAGAGAGGACATGAACCCAGTGTGCCACATGACTGGTCAGAAGACATCAGAAAAGGCTAATTAAGAAATGTTAAAAACACACATATATACGGGGGAAGGGGGGTCAAGGCCTTATGGACTTATAATTATTTTTGCAGACAACTAGCCTAGGGATCTGAATCTGTCTGGATATCACCCTCTGAACAGCAGCATTCAGACTAGGAAGGGAGGGACAACAGTATGAGCCAATCGGGGCTCTGCTGCATGCACATGTGCTGAGAGGAGGAGAGGGCAGAGTTGATAAGTTAGTCTATGTTGCTGTCCCTTCACCATCCAATCAGCATGCTGTAGGCAGGAGGTGACATCACTGTATTCTAAAGCTGTAAACATCACCTGTCCGGCTCTGATGTGTGAATCACAAAAGAGTCCGGACAGAATTATAAATCCTTTGATGTGGATTTTACCTGATTATTTAGCAGTTTGACTGGAGTTCAACTTAGTATAAATGGCAACAGTAATTTCCTCCAACAATATTGTGGATTAATATGACCCGGCAATGTTCAAATACATTCCAACACAAGACATACAGCCAGGAAATGCCAAAAATCACCCGGCAGTGTTGTCACGGGAATGAGAAGTCCAGATCAATGTTTTGCTCGTCTGGGGGGTGTAAACAGATGGCAATACAGATTACCAATCAGTAGAAAATCCTGAGAAATGTAGGAAATAGATTTTTCCTGCTGGCAATGTTATTCTGCACACTGACTGTAGTACATGCAGAGTGCAGTGTATAGTCCGGGGATCTCACAGATGCTGGGAATGGAGCCGGATGCTGAGATCATATAACTCCAGTGTACATCCAATGGGAGAAGGAAGAAGATGGCAGCTCTGGAAGAGAAGGGGAAGGGCGTGGCATCAGCAGGGATGGAGTGGATGTGGGGGAGCTCAGACCTCTCATCATTGGAGGAAAGCACACCCAGAGGTAAGTGCTGTCAATACTTCATATGAAGGCAAATGCTGGCGGACGTTATTCAGGGTATAACCCCCTTTTAATGTGCAAGTAATGACTTTTTTTTACCACAAGGCTGGACCCCAAGTCAAAATTTTTATTGCTATGTCCCCACTATGGAGACTCTTTATCTCTATTTGTCCTGGTGACAGAACATAATGAGAAGTCCATAAGTGAGAAAATATCCTTCACTGGTCTCTGTGACAACTTTCTAAGACTCATTTCCTGTTGCACCCCAAGGCAGGAAAATGAAGGGAAATGGCAGAATTGGGTTACAAGACAAAACATAATTGATGGGGTTAACACTCTTCTCTACTCTACTTCTCAAAAAAATGGCTGCACATCCAATTCGAAAGGGGACTATTCTCAGGAATCTTTAGATGGTCACTATATTTAATGGAGGTGATGCCTACATAAAGGCAGCTCTTCTAGACTCCGCCCCTGATGACCCCATGAGTGTCAGAGGTAGGAGTGGGCGAGGTATACAGTTGATGATGTCACACATCTGATAGGTACCTGTGAGGAGAGGAGTGTTCAGGCACTGAAGGCTCAATCACACCTGAGTGCATAGAAAACACATGCACCGCATGCGTGGTAATGTGCGTTGACATACATCTCTCTGCACGCTGACCTGCACATTTTTTAAAATGCAGTTTGACTTCATTCAACACATCGGGGGTCAAGATACTCACATTTTGTTTGCAATTTGACAAGAATGTTACATTTATGTAGACTTTTGTGTGTAGCGCTGCATCAATTGCAGTGTGGTGTGAAGGGCTCATAGACAGCAATTGTTTTTAGAGTGTCCTTGTATTGATCGATACATCTGGTGTGAACAAACCCTCATTTGTGAGGAAGTGCTCCACTGCTTCTAATAAAGAATTATATGATAAAGGTCTTTTTTTAATGATTGCTAACAAATCTCTGTTAGACAGCCAAACATTAGACTCTGGATCATGGAGAAAATTTGATCATACACTGCTGGTTTCTTTACCTTCCTCTGGATCAACTGTGAGTATAGGATTGTGTATAAAAGGATTGTGTATTTTTGTTTCCCTTTTATTGGTTGAACTAGATGGACTTGTGTCTTTTTTCGGTCAGACTAACTATGTAACTATGTAGATAGGGAGCTGCTCTACATGGAGTAGGGGGCCCCGTTTCTTTCAATTGATGAAAATTTGTGTCAGGTGGGAATCCAATCTTATTGGTGGGTATGGATCCATTCTGGATTGGTGGCACTGATCTGTCCTCTACCAGTGGCACATCTTCATAGACACCATTCCTCTTCAAAGCTCTTTTTTCTGCAGTAAATCTGGAAATATAAATCACACAAAATTGCAGGGACTATCACCAACATACAGCATTGGGACTGTTCTCTCTCTAGTTTATTCCCACCCTCCATCATCCAATAGTCCATTCTCCCATGTAATATGGCTGCCCTGGATCAGAATTCCCCGCACTCTGCTCAGCATTATGTATCCATCACAACTTTACCAACTGCTGTCTGTGTTATCAAAGTGTATCTAAACCCCCATACAAAATGGTATAAAATGGTATAATGCAGCTTATCAGTCCTTAGATGTGGTGGATGCATTCATTTTCTGTTGTTTCCCTCTATTTTCACCTGCTTGGTAATTATATAAATAACACACTTCCACCCTAGGCTGCTTTCCTGAACTGGACTACAAACAGATCTACACATCCATTACATGGGGGAGAGGAATTCATAGTAGAAGCTTGGAAGAAATAGGACACTAAATATATGGCAGGATCAAAAGCTATTATTTGTACTTGCTGATGTTCTTAGACTGAAAAAAGAATACAAATGCAGCCACCACATCTGATATTCTTTAAAATTATTCCCCTACACTCAGCAACCTTTATCTGTACCAGATGTCACTGCACAGACCTCATCCACACACTAATTCTGCATCCACAAGGTGTTCTTCCATGTAAACACAGGAACAAAGCAGCGCCTTCTAAGTGTAGCAGTTAAGACAGGCGGTGGTCTCAGCGGGGAGCATTGATAGCTTCAAGAAACTATTAGATAATCACCTGAATGACCGCAACATACAGGGATATACAATGTAATACTGACACATAATCACACACATGGGTTGGACTTGATGGACTTGTGTCTTTTTTCAACCTCACCTACTATGTAACTATGACATTTAATGAATTAAAATCATAATGGGAACACTCACAAACAAGCGAAATAAAACAGCATAGATATCGGTGTCATCCGCGCCGTCCCGGGAACTGCCTGGTGTCGCTGGCTGGAATGTCCGTGTGTCTGTCCTTTATCCGGTTACACTGGTGGAGCCCAGCGCTCCCGGAAAGCTGGGACAGGGATCGGCAATGCACAGGAACACGGCAGGGTGTCATCACTTCCAGGTACAGGGTCCCAGCTTTCCAGGAGCACTGGGCTCCACCGGTATAACCGGATAAAGGACAGACACACGGACATTCCAGCCAGCGGCACCAGGCAGTTCCCAGGACGGCGCGGATGACATCGATATCTATGCTGTTTTATATCACTTGTTTGTGAGTGTTCCCATTATGATTTTAATTCATAAAATGAATTAACTGCTACACTTAGAAGGCGCTGCTTTGTTCCTGTTTTTATGTTCCAGAGTTTCTTCTAGCTGTAAGCTGGCAGCCTTCTTAGGATAAGCATTTCTAATAGTCTTACATGGACTATATGTCATGGACTTAAATAAGATCCCTGAGCTGGTTATAGCAGACATTGACTTAAGCATGAATATAAAACTAGAATGGATAAAGAGTAATGGAAGAAGTGGAGTATTTACTTTCCTGGAACAATTTCCTCTTTGGGTTTCCTCCAGTGCTGCTTACACAGTTAAGTCAATTCATAATGTCAACACAGTGTGGCGCTGTGGACATTGATATGAATCAGGGCGAGGGCACTGATTACCTAAATATTACCACATTTTTCAAAATAAATGGACTATACTGGCACAATGACTCCGATACCAAATGATTTAAAAACCTTTTTAACATTTTTTTATTGAATACAAAAACATTTCCTTTCAAAGCAGGATCCATACAATAAAGTATACAACGTCTTGCTGGCTACCACTATCAGCCCCTAGTAAATAATACTATAACGGTTCTTCAATGTTTGAAACTTCTATATGCAGGTAGTGCATATACTGTACACATCCATATATCACTATATACAAGTACCACAATTCAAAGGTGCAGGTAAGTGATGACTATAGGGATGATTATTGAGTCCAGCCAAAATTTAGGACTTACTCAACATGTTGTGCTTTTTCAGGAGCTTAACAGTTAAAACATATTGAAAGACTAAATAGAATAAAGTTACAGTAATCAATGACATTTCAAAGGTAAGTATATATCATTTCTTTTTAGTCCATATGTTTCTAATAGCATTTGGCTGTATCATACTCACTCTGCGTGATTCAACATTCATAAAAAATAGATGAGGTGAGGAAGTTATGTGGGTAGTTGTCCCGGATCTCCAAGGGGGGCAATTGCGTGGGCACACCTAGGGTAGGAGGGGTAGCTGATGTAACATCATTGTTTGGTTGGATACAATGCTTTACCATAGGTGGTTACTTACATAGGTCATCAGTAATGTCTCATGGCAAGTGGGGCTGCACAACTAGAAGCCAGACTGTATTAGGAGGATTGCCCTGAGAGTATTAAAGAATTTTATCATTGGTAAACAGCCAGGGGTATATAGATATCTACACTATAATATGATACAATGAACAATGGTTGATGTTACATCACCTACCCCTCCTACCCTAGGTGTGCCCATGCATTTGCCCCCTTGGGGATCCGGGAAGGCTACCCGCATAACTTCCTCACCTCATCTATTTTTTATGAATGTTGAATCATGCAGAGTGAGTATGATACAGCTATTAGAAACATATAAACTAGAAAGAAATTATATATACTTACCTTTAAAATGTCATTGATTACTGTAACTTTATTCTATTTAGATTTACAATATGTTTTTTTTTTTTGTTTTTTTTTTGTTTTTTGCCACATCAGAGAATCCTTTTTTAAGAGACGTTGTTTCAACTTCCAAAATCAAAAACTATCCCATCTCTTTAATTCACATCATTGTGGCCGCTCTTTAGTTTTGCTTTATTTTCATTTACTCAATCCCATCCTAGCCACTCCATTTTTCCAAATTAACTCCCTAAATAAGCTGTCCAGCTTCCTAAACCAATGCCCTGGAATCCAGACAGGGGAATTGTGGAGAATAAAAAGGATTTGTGGCATCCATATCATTTTGATAAGATTGCATCTACCGGCGACCGAGAGAGGAAGGCCACCCCACACCCGGCTCTTCTGTTTCAGTTTAACCATTAGTGGTACTACATTCCCTGTTATATACTGCCCTGGATCTCTGGTTATGTTTACCCCCAAGTATCTCATTTGATCTACAATTTTTATAGAATTCACCTGACTTGGGAGAGAGTTCACTAGGGGGTCTACCGGCAATAGGGCTGATTTATCCCAATTGATCTTCAAACCTGAAAAGTGTCCGAATTCTTTAATTAATTTCACGGCTGCTAGTAGGGAGGTTTGTGTATCTTCCAGAAATAACAGGATGTCATCTGCGTACATTGCGATTTTCTCTTCTACTCCCCTATTTTTGAAACCCTGTATTTCTTGTAATTTCCTCAGAGCCGTTGCCAAGGGCTCCAGTGCGAGGGCGAAAAGCAGGGGCGACAACGGACACCCCTGTCTCGTCCCCCTCCCCAACTGGAACCACTCGGAACACTCCCGACTGACCCTGACTCTAGCTTTTGGTTTGTCATATAGAAGCCTCAGCCAATTCACAAAGTTTGGGCCAAATTTAAATTCTGCCAATACCTTCCACAGATAGTGCCACTCAAGGCTATCAAATGCCTTGGCTGCATCTAATGATAAAATCGCCCTGTTACCTCCCCTCTTCGTAGGAACTTGTATGTTGCCATACACTCTCCTAATGTTCATACTCACTGATCTCTCCGGTATAAAACCGGTTTGATCCGTGTGTACTACTCTAGGAATTATTTTTTTTAACCTATTTGCTAGGGCTTTGGCCAAGATCTTAACGTCTGTACATAATAGTGAGATTGGTCTATATGATGCAGGGTCCAACGGGTTCTTCCCCTCTTTCAAAAGAATTATGATTGTAGCTTCTGTCATAGATATGGGTAAACTACCTTCCACCATGGCTCCGTTCAAAGTTTCTAACAATTTTGGGAGCAGGGCTTCTCCGTATTTTTTATACAGTTCTGCCGGTAATCCGTCAGGTCCTGGTGCTTTTTGATTCACCATTTCCTTTACCACTCCTTGTAGCTCCATCAATGTCAGCGGGGCTTCCAGGGCCTCCCTTTCCTCACTAGATAGCGAAGTTATTCTTAATTTTCCAAAAAACTCCCGCATCTCCCCTTTTACATCTGCTTGTGGGGCTTTGTACAAATCTTCATAGTATTCTTTGAACACCTTCACCATACCAGAAGTGTGTCTTATAATGTTCCCGTCCCTATCCCACACTGCAGGTATAGTAGATGGAGAGCCATTAGCCCTAGCTATTAATGCCAAGGTCCTGCCCACCGATTCCCCTTCACAAAAAAAACTTTGTTTCTGAAACATTTTCCTCTTTTCCTCTTTTTCCAGGGCTATCTTTCTGTATTCCTCCTGGCCCTTGACCCAAGCCTCGTGCCTAACTGTAGTTGGCTCCTCTAAATATCTATCTTCTACCTCCTTTACCTTCACCCTAGCTTTATGTTCTTTAGTTTGTGCTTTCCTTTTAACATAGGAGATTTTCTGTATAAGAACTCCTTTAAGGTAGGCTTTCAGGGCATCCCAGGTTATGCCTACCGGGGCAGATCCTTGATTCAGGGTTATAAACTCTTTCAAATTGCTCACAATCCCCCCATCATCCTCAACCACCTCAAGCCAAAAGGGAATCAATTTCCACTCCCTCCGACCAACGCCCCCCCCCCGTTTTGATTGAAAAAATCACAGGTGAGTGGTCTGAGAGCCCCCTTGGATCATACTCAATCCCAGCCATTACTTTCAAAGCCTCCTCATTACAAAACACCAGGTCTATCCTAGGTAGAGTGGCATGTGTCCTTGAGTGGCATGAATATTGCCTCTCCCCTGGATGCCACCTCCTCCAGATATCTACCCACCCTACTTCCTCACAGAATTGGAGGAGCGGGCTCCTAGGTGCCCCTCCAGGAGAAGACCCTGCCGGAAATCTATCCAAGCAGTTGTTCATGGCCATATTAAAATCCCCCATCACTATGACTGGCACCCCAGGTTTATCTGCTATGAAACTTATTAGTTTGTTGAGTACCTCAGTTTTGAATGGAGGAGGTATATATACACCAGCAAGAACACAGTCCCGTCCCTCAATATTGCAATAGAGAAAGACATACCGACTATACTCATCCAATCTACTCTGCCTACAGGAGAAAACCAAACCAGTGTTTATCAATACACTCACTCCCCTCGAATACGATGTATGAGTTGAGTGATACTGCTCTTGGTAACTCCTATTCCTTAGTGTATTCACTGAGCCCTTTTCTAGATGGGTCTCCTGAAGGCAGAGTATCCTAACATCCCTTGTTCTGGCCATAGAGAAGATTGCTTGTTTCTTACAGACTTCTTTCACTCCCCTTACATTCCATGAACATATCATCATACACTTAAATTTACCTATTTTTGTGCCTATCATTTCTTATACCTATACCTTAACTCAAAATAACACTTAATTCTCGAAACTGTTGTGATTGATTTTTGATATTCTAGTGCCTTTACTTTTTGTGTAACCACTACATTATCTCTATCCCACCATTCTAACTTTCTACTCCTCTCCCCCTCCCCATAACCCCTTCCACACATCCTCACCCCCAAATCCCCCCCACCCTCCATCCCCTACCAACCCCTCCCCCCCCTCCCCCAACTGCCCCAACCTGGGCCTATTCCACCGAGCCTCTAAAGTGACCGTGTTTAACCCTTTCAACCTGGTTATACCTCCTTCCTCCTTTTGCGTTGCAATCTAAACCCTTTTATCCGAGGGGGATTACCCCCAACATACTTAATACGTGTATAATTTTTATAACTAATATCTCCCTACACCCACACCTTTGAAAAATGTGCCCTTAGGAGAGGGGCGGAAAAAAACAAAGCACAAGGGGAGAGGGAGAAGGAGAGGAGAGGCCAAAAAAAAAAAAAATGCGAAACAACCATCTACTCTAACCTCCTACTCCTTCCCCCTCTCCCTCCGAGACTGTGTACCCGGCCGCAACCCACCCCCATCCCTTTCCAACCAAGACAACACCTCCGCAGGGGTATTGAAAAATTTCACCTCTCCATTTGCTATCACCCGTAAATGGGCTGGATACAGCAACGCGTAGTTAAGTCCACGCTGCTGTAAACTTCGTTTGCACTCGATAAATTTTGCTCTCTGTCTCTGCAATTCAGGGGAAAAGTCCGGATACAGGGATATTCTTGCGCCATTGTATATAATATTCTTCATCTCTCTTGCTCTCTGAAGAATAGTAACCTTGTCCCTGAAAAACAGCAATTTGACTATAAGGGGCCTTGGCTGACCCCCTGAGTGTGGGACCCTCGGTAGATAGATCCGACAACGTGGTCTTACGAACATTTATTGCCAAGAGAATGTCCTGCAAGGATGGTCCCTGCTCTTGTGCCTCCTTATCATTTAGTGCCCCATTACCCGGGTCACTCAAAACACTCTCCTTTTCCAGATGTGTCTGTGATGCTGAGTCTGTTACTGCGGGCACACAAATTTCAGCTGGTCCTTGGCTTTTTCTCCCCCCAGGGTTACTACCCTGCGCCCCTTGAGCTTGTGCACCCCCCGCCTGGTTCTCCTTTTTTGGCGTGCAATTTGGCGTATGGGCAAAGCGCTCCAGTTTTGCGGCAGCACCCTGGACAACTTTATCCTTAGGACCTCGCAAATTGTGCGCCCCAGCTCCTTCCTGTGCTGTGGCCTCCTCTGACCCCTTCTTCCTGGTCATCTTGACTTCCCTCACACCTTGGGATTACCAAAAGTAGGAAGAGTTGTACTAATTTTTCCAGTCTCTACTTAATCCCTTCCTCCCAAATAGTGGTGTGTAAATCTGCTGAATCAGAAAAAAAGAGAAGCCGTCTCCTAAAGGACTCACAACCCCTGAATTGTAATACTGGGGGAAATATCACAGTGTCCTCTCCAAATTTAAATATGCCCCCTCTTACACATGACAGCATGGACTCACCAAGAGATGGCTCTTCGGGGGGTTCCCCAGCTTTTCATTATGCAGGAAATGGCACAAGTAGGTTACCTTAAGGTACACAATGCGCAGTGTACCTGGGTGGTCCCTTCCTCCTCTCTCCCTCCTTCCCCCCGTCCTTCAATCCACAGCTCCGGTCAGCAGCTTCCACCTGCCTGCCGACCAGTCACGCTGCTGGCCGGCATAAGCGTTCTTCTAAGGGGTCCGGTGTAGTGTAGTCCTCCGCCCCCGGGATCGCCAAGGAGAGGGCGTCAGCCCGATTTATGAGCCGGCTGCTCGTTCCCTGTCCCCCCGTCCTCCGATCGTCAGAGGCTCGGACACGCCGTTATGGCATCCTCGGCTTCCAGCATGGGCTGCAGGCAGCGGGCATAGGGAGAAGCAGCTGGGTCCAGGTTCTCAACGCCCTCCCCTTCCCCTCAGCCTCTGGTCACGCCCATCCCCAGATTTACAATATGTTTTAACTGTTAACCTTCTGAAGAAGGGCAACCGCCGTGAAACATGTCGAGCAAGACCTAAATTTCGGTCACTTACCTGCAGCTTAGAATTGTGGTACTTGTATATATTGATATATGGATGTCTATATCTAATACATGCACATAGAAGTTTCAAACATTGAAAAACCTTTATAGTATTATTTACTAGGGGTTGATAGTGGTAGCCAGCAAGACGTTGTATACTTTATTGTATGGATTCTATTTTGAAAGGAAATGTTTTTGTATTCATTAAAAAAAAAATGTTAAAAAGGTTTTTAAACCATTTGATATGGGAGTCATTGTGCCAGTATAGTCCATTTATTTTGAAAAATGTTGTAATACACAGTTATCAGTATTCGGTTCAGTTTGTGACCAGCACCTGAAACAGAACTTTGTCTGCAAGAGGAACATTAAAGCATCCAAAAGTGGAACTTCTGCCTATTTGCTTCTCCCCCTCCTTCCAGTACCACATTTGGCACCTTTCTGGGGGGAACGGGTACCCATTTTTGACAGGTACCCCTTCCCCACTTCCGGAGACAATGCCACAATTGGAAGTTCGGCCCCCCTCCTCCCTTGTCAGGCCAACTAGATAGCGCTTTGCTTTGCCCATGCACAGTAGGGAACCATCTATGATGCCGAAAGGCTTCACTGCCGGTTTCCCTTGGTGAAGATTGGGTTGGCAGCACCCGACAGCCGTTCTGAAAATCGGCGAGGTGCCAACATTGCGGGCTCCCTGGGCAGATAAGTGTCCATATATTAAAAGTCAGCAGCTACAGTATTTGTAGCTGCTGACTTTTTTTTTCCCCAGCCTGAAACACCTGTTTAACCAACCCGGGCTCTCAACCCCCCTTCAGAAAAAATCACATGATCAAAAAGTCAGCCTACACTGTAAGGAGTCTAAAGCAGCATTCTCTACAGGAGCAACAAGTATTTTAGAGCCAACATTGCTCTTTATGCTTTCCAGAAACAATTAACATAACTTTCAGTATAGATCAAAGGTCTCCAAACTGAATGTGGCCCTTTGCTTGCTTTTATCTGGCCCTTGGGGAACTATTCCTTCCATTGATACTAGGCACCATTTCTTCCACTGACACCAGAAATAAGGAACTAATTATCCCACTGACACCAATGATGATGCACTATTCCTCCCACTGACACCAATTATGGGGTAATATTTCTCCCACTAAAACCAATGATGGGGCACTCTTCCTCCCATTGACACAAACAAAGGGGGGGATGTTCCACTGACACCAGAGATAGGGAACTAATTCTCCCACTGATGGGGCATTATTTCTCCTACTGACACCAATGATATGGCATTATTCCTCCCACTGACACCAATGATGGGGCACTATTACTCCTACTAGCCCTTGGGGAACTATTCCTTCCATTGATACTAATCACTATTTCTTCCACTGACACCAGAAATAGGGAACTATTTATCCCACTGACACCAATGATGAAGCACTATTCCTCCCACTGACATAAATGATGGGGAACTATTCCTCCCACCGACACCAATGATGGGGCACTATTCCTCCCACTGACACCAATGATGGGGCACTATTCCTCCCACTGACACCAATGATGGGGCATTATTCCTCCCACTGACACCAATGGTGGGGCACTATTCCTCTCACTGACACCAATGATGGGGCACTATTCCTCTCACTGACACCAAGATTGGCACTATTCCTCCCACTGACACCAATGATGGGGCACTATTCCTCCCACTGACACCAATGATGGGGCACTATTCCTCCCACTGACACAAATGATGGGGCACTATTCCTCCCACTGACACAAATGATGGGGCACTATTCCTCCCACTGACACAAATGATGGGGCACTATTCCTCCCACTGACACCAATTATGGGGCACTGTTCCTCCCACTCACACCAATAAAGGGGGCACTGTTCCTCCCACTGACACCAACAAAGGGGGAAATGTTCCACTGACACCAGAGATGGGGAACTAATTCTACCACTGATGGAGCATTATTCCTCCTACTGACACCAAGGATATCGCATTATTTCTCCCACTGACACCAATGATGGGGCACCATTCCTCCTACTGACACCAATGATATGGCATTATTCCTCCCACTGACACCAATGATGTAATTTGTTTTACTTCCACTGAACACCAAACCTATGGCATGGTTTGCTCCCACCGATCCCGGGGCATTTTCTACTCCCGCTGGCAACAGTCAGGCCCCCCTAAAGTTTGAGGGGCAGTAAACTGGCCCCTTGTTTCAAAAATTTGGAGACCCCAGGTATAGATCCATATTAAATCAACAGGGTCTCTCTAGTGGAATAATCCAATCACAGAAAGGAAATATGTAATCATTACTCACCAGAGACAACAAAATCACAATAATCACAACCAGCACTGCAGGAACAATGAGAAGCATTCGGAATCTTCTATAATCTGATGGAAGATCTGTCAGAAAATAAATACAATGTTTAGAACACATCTCTGTGTAGAGATTACATGTGTGATCAATATACAATGTATCCGTTCTACAGTCTGCTTTGTTATATTACAATATATACACATTAGCAAACTTCTGCTTTATTATACATAAACCTGCATACTGACACCATACTGTATACTTTATATACATATATACAGTATCACAAAGAAAAATGACATCTCCTTTATTCCCCCAGTATTTGCCCCTCTCACCTCTGACCTCCAGCCAATATTCCCAGATCTCCTCACTGACCGGGTTTGTGATCCTGACCCGGAATCTCCTCTTGGCATCGTCTCTCTGCACACTGGGGATAATCAGCGTCCTATTGTCATCTATCAGCCGGTATCTTTCAGGGAGAGGCTCCCCGTCCACCTCCCAGGTCACAGCGCTCTCTTCTCCAGAGAAATGGACACTCACCGCCATCTCCTCACCCAGCTGGCTGCCATTACTGGTGATGTTGGAGATGAGAACCGGATCTGGAATGATCAAGATGAGGACATTCACCATCAGTCAAAAGTCAGCAATACAGAGCCCCAGAGCCAATCCTGGGTGGGTGTGCTGGATGCATTGCACCCAGGCGCCGAATAACAGAGTTCTCCCCTCCCTCCTTCCAGGGCCAGACTGGCCTACCAGTATACTGGGAAATTTCCGGGTAGGCCTCCTGCCCTTGTCACCTCCTCTTGTTTGTCGCACACAGCGGGAGCATGTGATAGTAGATGGAACACTAATTGAATCAGTGTTCCGCCTATCACACGAGTTGGTCTAGGGGGACGGGACCTTGTTATAGTGCTGCCGACAACACACACAGACCCAGCTCTGTGACACACAGTGGGAGATGCCCGCTGTGTGTGTGATCCAGGGCAGGCTATGGCGAGTCTGCGATTATGGGCACAGTGAGGCCACATTGATAAACACAGCGAGGCTGCAATTATGGGCAAAGTGAGGCTGTGATTATGGGCACAGTGAGGCTGCGATTATGGGCACAGTGAAGCTGCATTGATGGGCATAGTGAGGCTGTGATTATGGGCACAGTGAAACTGCATTGATGGGTACAGTGAAGCTGCATTGATGGGCACAGTGAGGATGCATTGATGGGCACAGTGAGGATGCATTGATGGGCACAGTGAGACCACATTAATAGGCACAGAGAAGCCATGATGATGGGCACAGTGAGGCCGCGATGATGGGAACAGTGAGGCCGCATTGATGGGCACAGTGAGGCTGTGATTATGGGCACAGTGAGACTGCATTAATGCGTACAGTCAGGCCACATTGATGGGCACAGCGAGGCTGCGATGATGGGCACAGTGAGATTGCATTGATGGGCATAGTGAGGCCGCATTGATGGGCAATGTGTGACCACATTGATGGGCACAGTGAGGCTGTGATGATGGGCACAGTGAGGCCCCATTGATAGGCACAGTGAGGCTGCATTGATAGGCACAGTAAGGCTGCATTCATGGACACAGTGAGGCTGCATTGATTGGCACAGTGAGGCTGTGATTATGGGCACAGTAAGGCTGCATTGATGGGAACAGTGAGGCTGTGATTATGGGCACAGTAAAGCTGCATTGATGGGCACAGTGAGGCTGAATTCGGTGGGCACTGGTAAGCTGCATTTGATGGGCACTGGTAAGCTGCAATTGATAGGCACTGAGACTGCATTTAATGCATTAATCTCTTGTATTATTTCTGCAGCCTCTGACCATCTCCTGTACTATGTCTGCAGTCTCTGACCGTCTCCTGTACCATGTCTGCAGTCTCTGACCTTCTCCTGTACCATGTTTGCAGTCTCTGACCATCTCCTGTACTATGTCTGTAGTCTCTGACCATCTGCTGTACCATGTCTGCAGTCTCTGACCGTCTCCTGTATCATGTCTGCAGTCTCTGACCATCTCCTGTATCATGTCTGCAGTATGTCTGGGGGCTCTTTGTAAAAGAAGCCCTGTGTGTGTCCATCAGAGAGGCCCCCCTCCAGGTCCCAAAAGTACTCTGCTTCTCTTCCTGTATTTTGTTTATTGTTAAGAGATCATTTGACGATCCCAGGGTAATGAAGATCCTTAGGGGAGCATCTCTGTGTTTGAGTCGTTGCCAAAGAAACATTTGTAAAGGGGAGGAGCTGTCTCCTCGCACCTAGATTGGAAACCCTCCTTTCTGGACTTACGGAGGCAAATGTGCTTCTGGAGTCTATGGCGGAGGCTATAATTGTCCTAATTCCTAAGCCTGGTAAAGACTTTCAGGAATGTGCGTCTTACAGACCAATATCACTGCTCAATGTGGACGCAAAAATATTGGCAAAGATACTGGCCACCTGACTATCCTCGGTAATATCAACACTATTTCATGCTGACCAGACCGGGCTTATGCCAGGCAAAGGCCCAGACATAAACATTAGGCGTCCCTTCCTAAACTTGTCCCTGACTCGTGACAATGCTGGATCCCAGGTTATTGCCTCTCTTGATGCCGAAAAGGCATTTGATTCAGTGGAGTGGGGATACCTGTGGGGGTGCTGCAACAATTTGGCTTTGGCCCAAAGTTTATACGCTGGGTACAACTGCTTTACAGAGCACCAATGGCTAGGGTGCGCACTAATGACTGGATATCTGAATCCTTACCGCTGCAGAGAGGTACCCGCCAGGGGTGTCCCTTATCCCCCAGTCTGTTTGCTCTGGCACTAGAGCCCCTGGCGATTTTAGTCAGGGAGTCTTTGGAGGTCCGGGGTTGCAGATTGATAATCTGGAGGAAAAGATATCCCTCTATGCGGATGACGCCCTACTGTATCTAAATGATGCAGGAGCATCCCTGTCTGCTGCGCTAGAGATATTTGACAAATTTGGTTCCCTATCAGATATACGGATAAATTGGACGAAATCAGTCCTTTTTCATACCTCGTGTGAAAATGACTAGAGACACTGCCCAGTACTATGCTCTTAATATATTCCCCCTTCTCCACCTCCTGAGGGAGAGATGTCAAGCCTGGTCAGGACTTCCACTGAACCTAATAGGCCGTATAAACATCTTAAAGATGATTATTTTATCGAAAGTTCATCTATCTTTTTCGGAACAGCCCGGTATGGATAACCAGCATCTTTCTTTTGGGAGGTGGATAGATGTATCAATTCCTTTAAATGGAATGGATCCATCCCAAGACTGGCGAAATCCACGTTGTGCCTACCGACACACCTGGGGGTTTATTGCTGGGCGGCAATGCTGGTCACAGCATACTGGTGGTTTGAGGCAAATTGCTTGAACGCTGTGGTGTGTGTAGAGGCGGCCTGGTTGGCCTCACTGCAAGCACTACAAAACTTGACCTATAGGGGGGTGGGGGCATATGAGGATCTCCCTGCACCAATGAAAGCGATGGTAAAAGTGTGGAATATGGCTTAATGTAGGTTCTTCCAGGCAGAATGCTGGTCCCCAGTCCAGCCATTATGGGGTAATCCTAATCTGCCTCACTTTAGGTCAATGCCGGATCCCCAGGTCTGGGCGCGATTTGGTATACGATTTGGGCACCTTACTGACCCTACCCCAATTAACTAGGACTTATGACCTCCCTGGCTGGATGTATTTCCGGTATGCCCAACTTTGTGACGCGGCTAGGGCACAGTTTCCCACACCTCCGACTCTTCAATTAGACCCGGTGGAAGACCTCCTGTCCAGTGGCGACCTGACGAAGCCTCTCTCTGCACTGTATGCTACCCTGCTTCCTATTGACTCACAAAAATTGGATAGGCTTTGGGAAATGTGGAGGGCAGATATCCCGACCCTGGAGAGGGAGGACTGGGAAGGTTTTTTGGAGAGTGGTCCCAAGCTGGTCATCTCTGCAGGAGATAAGCTTATACAAACTAAATTTCTGCACAGGGTTTACTTTACCCCGGTGCGTATGTCCAGAATATATCCTGATAGAGATCCCCAATGCCCCAGGTGTGGGATACATCTGGGCACATATATACATATGTTCTGGATCTGTCCCGCTCGGGTGGCCTTCTGGTCCGGGGTATTCGAACAATTAAATGTCCAACTTGAGCTCTCGGTTCCTATGACACCTGAACTTGTGTTGCTTGGTATTCATGATGATGAACAAAGATCCCACCATAGTAAATTGCTAATCTCATATTTACTCTTCTATGCCAAAAAAGAAATCTTATGTAAATGGACCTCATCTACCCCCCTGCTCTATCCACCTGGGAAGACAAAATTAATGCTGCCTTACCGCTATACAAACTGATGTATATCAGTCGTGGTTGCCCCTGGAAATTTGATTAAGCATGGTTGCCATGGACAACTTTCTAGTCACTTGGATACAGCTATATATAGTCCCCCTCCCTCTCCTTTTTTTCCCTCTCTCCCTACCTCACGCCATCCCCCTTCTTCTTTCTGTCCCTCCCCTCCCCATTACCCCCCCATCCTTTCTTACTTTTACTTACTGGGACTTGATTCCTAAGCATGACTTTCTTGATGCGTACTCACATGTTTTGATCCACTGTGTGTTCTGCTGATGGAAATTGAACGTGTGGTATGTGTCATAACAAATTACTGTAATATATGCCATCTGATCCACAAATGTATGTAATTTTATACTGTATTAATACTCTTAATAAAGCACTCCTGATTGTTAAAAAAAAGGGGGGAGGGGTTAGTAAGATGACCATGCCCATGTGGGGGCACCAGAAATATTTCTGCACACAGGCACCTGTGACCCTAGGATCAGCCCTGCAGAGCCCAAATACATGGAATAGAGTGCTAGCTCTTATTGTCCACTTATACTGAGCAGTAGGGATGGGCCGAACCCCCCCCCCCCCCATTTGGTTCGCACCAGAATATCTCAAACAGGGAAAAAGTTCTAGCGAACATGCTATTAAAGTCTATCGGACACTAACACGAAAAACCAAAAGTCCTAATTTTAACGGCTTATATGCAAGTTATTGCCGTAAATAGTGTATGGGGAACCAGGTACTGCCCCAGAGGACAGGTATCAATGCAAAAAAAATTTTTTAAAACAATTATTTTTAAAGAAGCAGTGATTTTCCCTTGCGCTCTCATACAGTACCTGGACAGGCAGACCCCAATAACCCCCTGCAATGGGTAACACGAATTAAGTACCTGTAACTCCAAATTACAAACTCAGTGACAGATTTCATTAGCCTAAGTGTTTCCCCGTTGCTGGCCATTATATCTAAGAAATTCCATACCTGGAACAATCTCCCCTTGTCCCTCATTGGGAAGATAAACCTGATTAAAATGAAGATCCTATCCTTACTATTATACACCCTCAGGAATTCTCCAGCGTGGATCCCAAAATTGATTTTTAAGTCAATAGACAGTACGATTTCCTCCTTGTGGCAGGGAGGCATCCCCCGCCTTAAATTACCCATCCTTCAACAGCCATGGGGGAAGGGGGCCTCGCGGTACCTAACTTCCACAAATACTTCCTAGCTGGTTAATTGACGGTGGCTCATCGTTGGTTGACTACTCCTCCAGATGATGCCTCAGTGTCTCTGGAGGCCCCCTGTGTGGACTCGTATGAGGTGCTGTCTCACCTTGTTTACAAGGGTCTGAGGGCTCCCTATCCCCTGACATCCTCCATGCACTTGGTGATAAAGGCATAAGGGCTAGTCAATGCAAGTTTTCCCCCAATCTCCCCCTATAGAGAAATCCTAATTTATTAAATTTTTTTGATTACCCAGACCCAATAGTCTGGACTAAATCCGGAATTAAAATATTACACCATATTGTAGCGAACGGTACCCTAATAACATTTGATGAATTGAAACTACCTTATGACTTACCAAACTTACTCATTTTTTTTAGATACATTCAATTGAGACACGCTTTTTGTTTCCCAATTTGACAGAGAGCCTCCTGACCTTGAGCCAAGCATCTAGAATTATTGACACAAAGCGATTATTTATCAAAACCGGTCTGCAGCTTATATAAGGACCTCTTCCAGGAAACAACCAAATTGATGGATCCCAGCAGACGGGCTTGGGAAGCTGTAGCCCCGGGGTTGGACAGGGATGACTGGGATGATATGTGGGTAACTGCATTTCACCACCTGGTTTCTACCAGAGACCGATTAATCCATTATAAATGCATGCATAGAATTTATCTAACCCCGGCTAGACTGGCTAAAATGTTTGGGAATCTTTGGCTTCTACCAGGGCTATACAGACTCTTCTTACCCTATTGCTATTCTATGCTAAAAAGCTGATTATCCTTTCATGGAAAAGCTCCTTGACTCCAACTTTGGAGTCCTGGAAGGCATTGGTCAACAAGGAGGTACCCTTTTACAAAGCTACTTATTTGAGCAGGTTTGGGGGGGGGGGTTAGATGGCTTCTATGGATACGGTATCTGATTAATTGCAGGAAAGTTATTGCTACTGATCCTTGGTGTAATATAAAAAGAAGGGAGGTGAATATAATTGAGGTACTGGAGGGCTATTAGTTAACCAACAATTGATGTGCTGATCACTCTGGGATGGGGAAATGTTTTCTCCTTACCAGCTCTTCATTTCTACTGATGGGGGAGGGGGGAGGTGAGGGGACCACATTACTGACAGTATCCGGTAAGACAGCGCAGGGTGTCATACAGTTTGGGCACTGCGTTATCATGCGTCTACCTCCATCTGTGGGTTCAAGTAATGATTGTATCTGTCTAGGCAAAAGGTTCTGTTGCTTTGGGGGGGTTATTATTTTGGTATTGTCTTTTTGTTTTTTTTTATGTTTCCCTTTCTTATACCGGTAAATGTACACCGGTAAGTGTATTGTGGCCGGTGGTTGATGGCCACAATCGGTGGCTCGTTGTATGTATGTTACATACCAAATAAAAATAATTTACAAAAAAAGGAGCAGTGATTTTAATGATGCTTAAAGTGAAACAATAAAAATTACATATTCCTTTCAATATTGTGCCTTGGGGGTCCCTTTAGTCTGCCTGTAAAGTGGTGCATATGTACAATGTATAGAACATGCTGCAGCAATAATGACATTTCTAAAGGAAAAAATGTCAATTAAACTTGCTCGCGGCTGTAATGTATTGCCGGCTCCCAGCAATACAAATAGAAAAAAACTAAAAAAAAAAAAAAAAAAAGAAAAAAAAAAAAAAACTATGTGGAATCCCCCTAGTTCATACCAGGCCCAAAAGTGTCAAAATGTAAGAAACACAGGAAACAGTTTTTGACAAGTCCTTTATAAAAAAAAAAAGATGTAGTTGGGTGGCCCTGCCCCTTGCCTATATAATAGCTGTCAAAACAGAGAGGAGGCAGACAGCCGGTGGCCTCCCAGAAGGTGGACAGTTTTCTGTGGGTTTTTTCGTTTTCGGCAGTCGGTGTCACTGACGATGGATTACATTGAGGAACCCTATTTTTTCTTTTTTAATTAAGGACTTGTCAAAAAATGTTTCCTGTGGTTATTACTTTTTGACACTTTTTTGGTGAATGGGTAGGGGCACAATGTACCTGATACTCATTCACATAAATGGGGGGCCGGATCTGGGGCCCCCCCTTGTTAAAGGGGGCTTCCAGATTTCTGATAGGCCCCTGTCCGCAGACCCCGACAACCGCAGCCCATTGTTGTCAGGAAGAGGTCCTTGTCCCCATTAACATGGGGACAAGGAGCTTTGGGGGGCACCCCAAACCTCCCTTCCCATGTTGAGGGCAAGCAGCCTGGTATGATTCAGGAGGGGGAGCACTCTACTCTACTCTCTCTCTACTATAACACACTACATATGGCCGCCATTGGAAGCAGCCTTATATAGTGTGGGGCATGGACTTAGCCCCTGAAGCCATGATTGGCCAAAGGCACCCTGCCTTTGGCCAAGCATGGCTATGACCGTACATGGCGCAGTGATTGGCCAAAGCATACATGTCAGGTGCATGCTTTGGCCAATGAGCAGCCATCAATGCACTGTGATCTCGCAGTCCCGCGAGCCCTCCATTTATTCTACGAACACTCCTATAGTTACATAGTAGGTGAGGTTGAAAAAAGACACAAGTCCATGAAGTCCAACCTATGTGTGTGATTATATGTCAGAATTACATTGTATATCCCTGTATGTTGCGGTCGTTGAGCTGCTTATCGAATCGTTTTTTTAAACTATCAATGCCCCCCACTGAGACCACCGCCTGTGGAAGAGAATTCCACATCCTTGCTGCTCTTACAGTAAAGAACCCTCTACGTAGTTTAAGTTTAAACCTCTTTTCTTCTAATTTTAATGAGTGGCCACGAGTCTTGTTAAACTCACTTCTGCAAAAAAGTTTTATCCCTATTGTGGGATCACCAGTCCGGTATTTATATATTGAAATCATATCTCCTCTCAAGTCTCTCTTCTCCAGAGAGAATAAGTTCAGCGCTCGCAACCTTTCCTCATAACTAATATCCTCCAGACCCTTTATTAGCTTCGTTGCCCTTCTTTGTACTCGCTCCATTTCCAGTACATCCTTCCTGAGGACTGGTGCCCAGAACTTGACAGCATACTCCAGGTGCGGCCGGACCAGAGTTTTGTAGAGCAGGGGAATTATCGTTTTATCTCTGGAGTTAATCCCCTTTTTAATGCATGCCAATATTCTGTTTGCTTTGTTAGCAGAAGCTTGGCATTGCATGCCATTGCTGAGTCCATCATCTACTAGGACCCCCAGGTCCTTTTTCATCCTAGATAATCCCAGAGGTTCTCCCCCCAGTGTATAGATTGCATTCATATTTTTGCCACCCAATTGCATTGTTTTAAATTTTTCTACATTGAACCTGATTTGCCATGTAGTTGCCCACCCCATTCATTTGTTCAGATCTTTTTGCAAGGTTTCCACATCTTGCGGAGAAGTTATTGCCCTGCTTAGCTTAGTATCGTCCGCAAATACAGAGATTAGCTGTTTATCCCATCCCGTTTATGAACAAATTAAACAGGATTGGTCCCAGCACAGAACCCTGGGGAACCCCACTACCCACCCCTGACCATTCCGAGTACTCCCCATTTATCACCACCCTCTGAACTCGCCCTTGTAGCCAGTTTTCAATCCATGTACTCACCCTATGGTCCATGGTGATTTATTAATGTTAAGTTTCCCAAGTCTAATTTTAATTCTGTCCTCTGTTAACCATGGAGGTGCTTCATGTGATGTGTCATGAGGATAAACACTGCAGTTTTGGTTACCAAAGGCCCCCGATTCCCTCGAAGGAGAAGAATAAATTCAATACCTTCGCCAGCTCCCCTTTTGTAACCAGATGTCCTTCCTCAGTCTTTATGGGGCCAATATGGTCTGTCTTCCCTTTTTTACTGTTTACATACTTAAAGAATTTCTTGGGATTTTTTTTGCTCTCCTCCGCTATGTGTCTTTCGTATTCTATCTTAGCTGCCCTAATTGCACCCTTACATTTCTTGTTGCAGTCTTTATAAGTCTGAATGCTGATGATGATCCCTCAACCTTGTATTTTTGAAGGCCTTCTCCTTTGCTTTTATGTGCATTTTTACATTGGAGTTAAGCCATCCAGGACTTTTGTTCGCTCTTTTAAAATGTATTACCCAATGGGATGCACTGGCTAAAGCCCTTATTTAATATGCTCTTAAAGCAAACCCATTTCTCCTCCGTGTTCTTTGTTCCTAAGATTTTATCCCAATTCATGCCTTCTAACAAGGTTTGTAGTTTAGGGAAGATGGCTCTTTTGAAATTCGGTGTCTTTGTATTCCCCTTACGTTTCCTATTTGTGTGATCGCTGTTTCCTAAATTGCCCCTTATTTCCACATACGTGATCAGGGCTGCATTGTTGGTAATCAGTGGATCCAGTAATGTTTTATTTCTAGTTGGTGTGTCTACCATCTGAACCATGAAATTGTCCTGCAAGACAATTAGGAACTGGCGAGCCTTAGACGAATGCGACTTATGTTCGATTTGAACATCAGGCTGATCCCTACTGAGTAGGACAGATGGGAAGATGTCAGTGGGGAATACTGGAAACCTGTTACATGAAGAACTCCTTTCCTCTCCTCACCCATCCTGTATAATAGACACTTTTTCCCACATAGAGTACAATACAGTGTGGAAAGAAGTGTGATGCAGTATATGGACTCTTACCCAATACACGGATCTCCGTAGAGGATATTACATATCCTGGAGCACAGTAACACCAGATCTTATACACACAGGAGTCCTCCTTCCTGGCATGTGTCAGCTTCCAGCAGCCGCTCCCTGTGTCCAGTTGAAGTCTGGAGTTATAAGATTTAGTGAGGTTGTTATCACAGTGATTTTCTAGCAATGTCCTCTCCTCCTCTCCACATACTCTGTACAATTCGAGAGTCACTTCATAATTGTGAGTACACTTCATATTACAGTCAGTGATGTCTGATCCGCTCTGTACATACACCGTTCCTGATGACACCGACATGATCATCATACACAGGAGACCTGGGAAGAGAAGACAGATCAGAAATGTGAGCAGAACTTTCATAGTGTCCCTAAACTCCAACTGCAATCTCTGGTATAACGAATATGAACAGAGTCCCAGCAGAGAAGGAGGAACATAAACATAAACACAACGATCGTCCAAAAGCCTCATCCGCTCCAGTTCTCGTCAGCCAGCCTGCAACGAACTGAATTACCTGTCCAACAGTTCACATTAAAACAAGGGGTTTAGTTTGCTTGCACACAATTGCAAATACATACGTAATCTGCAGAGCCACGTCATGACACCCCAGTATACAGCAGTCCTAATTCCAAAATTTGAGCAATATATAATAATGGATAGATTGAGGACAGATATGCCTGGAGGGAGCGCACCCCTCCTTAAAGGTATAGGAATGTACTGGACACCCAGCAAATTTATAGTTAGGACTGCAGATAGACTGGGGTGCCGTATAGTGGTGTCTGCAGCTTACTCATGTATTTGCAAATCTGTGCAAACTAAAGCCCTTTTTTAACATGAACTGTTGGACGGGACAATCTGGTTTGTTGCAGGCTGGTTGGTAAGTGAGCTGGGAAATTTTGTTTGTTGTTTTTTGACATGCGTCGCCCTTCCATGTGCTCCTTGCTGCAAAGTCCAGTTACAGATTGGGGTGGTTGCCATTTTTTTGTTCCATTTACATGATCATCGTCCTCTGAAGGTGGATTGCGTTTCAGAGGGCATTTGACAGGTGGTGAGGAAGCATTATGTCCCCTCCTCACAGTCAGTGTTACTCCCTCAAAACTTGCACCACCATGCCACAAACACATATATTGCACATGGCTTCAGTGTGGCCCCATTTGCATTTGGCAGATGTCACTACCTCCCAATGTGACAGACTGTTTATTTTTTCCCATAACAAACCATCACAGTCATGGCTGGTGCATACCCCTGTCCAGCCTTTGCACCTAAAAAGGGTGTAGTTGTAGCTGGTAAAACCACTGCTCAACCACATGATTTTATTTCTCCCCCAATTACAAGTGTAAATGAGTCCTTACAGATGTATGATGGGGAATCGAGAGACAGTTCCAGTAAATGAAGACCTCATCCTAAGAGCTGTGATCACACAATCCAGATATATTGTAGTACTCAAGACAAAAGGGTTGAGAACGGGCCTGGAAGTAGATTATCTCTGTAGCCCACCATGTGAGTTCAGATCTATAACAGCCTCCTATGAAGTCCCCAGAAGTGCTCATGACACCATCCAGGACAACTCCAGATGTGGTCATATATCTTCATATGTACAGCCCAATAACCACCATTATACATGGAGAAGAGAGCGGAATAAGGAGAAGAACCAGAAGAACTCAATACAAGGCTAGAAGGACAGAGGAGATGATGTGGAGATGGAAGGATGAACAGAAGAAGGATGGATACATAGGAGACGGCAACCAGGGAGGAATGGAAGAGAGGTGAGGTACAGGCAGCTAATAAAACAGGAGGAGGAGAACTAACTGGCGGAAAACCTCATAAACAGAGACTGTACAATGTAGGTGATACTTGGGACAACGAGACCTTGAAGGCAGTGGTGGCTGGTGAAGTTTTAGGATGAAGTGGTACCAGACCCCACCCTTCTTTTTTGACCCTCCCACTTCTCATAAGCCCCCCCCTTATAGAATCCACCCACTCCGTCCCCTGTATTCCACGTGCTTCCGCACATATGCCGCATACACACGGCCGGAATTTCTGACAACAAATGTTCGATGGGAGCTTGTTGTCGGAAATTCTGAGCGTGTGTAGGCTCCATCGGAAATTTTTTGTCGGCATTTCCGACAACAAAAATTTGAGAGCTGGTTCTCAAATTTTCCAAAAACAAAATCCGTTTTGGCGGAAATTCCAATCGTGTGTACACAATTCTGACACACAAAATTCCACGCATGCTCAGAATCAAGCAGAAGAGCCGCACTGGCTATTGAACTTCCTTTTTCTCGGCTCGTCATAAGTGTTGTACGTCAGCCCGTTCTTGACGATCGGAATTTCTGACAACATTTGTGCGACCGTGTGTATGCAAGACAAGTTTGAGCCAACATCCGTCGGAAATAAATCCCAGGATTTTGTTGTCAGAATGTCCGAACATGTGTACGCGGCAGTAGTGTCAGGAGTATACAGCTCAGCATCACAGCACAGAGTATATAGCTCAGTCTCACAGGACAGAATATATAGTTCAGCATTACAGATCAGGGTATACAACTCAGCCTCACATATTCACAGTTTGTGTATATCTGTGTAGTGTATATTTGTGTAGTGTATACAGCTGGACACTTTCTTTTCTGTTCCTCCAGCACGCTCCCCGTGGCTTGCCTCCTGTTGGAAAATGCATCCGACGAACTGCATATGTGCAGTCTGACGTCACGCCAGCTGATCGGGAAATCAGCTGGAGTGACGTAACGTAGGAGGCATTATGCGAGGTGAGGCACTCATCGATGTTACACCGGTCAGTGATGAGCTCTGCTCAGATATCCTTCTCACTACTACAGTCTATCACACTGGTCTCCGCCCACCACAAAAATCACATGTAGAGCAAACCAATCACAGAAGCCAGTGTAAGTTATCTCTAGTACATAGTTCAGCAGAAACCAACAATAAATTCTCCATATTCTTGCCAAAACTGAAATGAATGTGTAAGAATGTGTAAAAAGGGCCGGCCAATGGGAAGAGGAGGGACTGTCTGGGAGTGGCTCTGTTCTGCCCCCTGCTGTGGGTGAGAACCAACAATGTCCCATCCCAGCCTGGAGAATGGAGACCGACCAGATAATATCACCTCAATACTAAGGACACCTACCTGACCGTGTGTACACCTACCTACAGTCCCTGGACTGCTATATACTCTACTACAGTATGTACACCTACCCTTCTCTATACTGCACTATGTACACCTACCCTTCTCTATACTACCTACTGCACTATGTACACCTACCCTTCTCTATACTACACTATGTACATCTACCCTTCTCTATACTACACTATGTACACCTACCCTTCTCTATACTACCTACTATACTATGTACACCTACCCTTCTCTATACTACACTATATACACCTACCCTTCTCTATACTACCTACTGCACTATGTACACCTACCCTTCTCTATACTACCTACTGTACTATGTACACCTACCCTTCTCTATACTACCTACTACACTATGTACACCTACCCTTCTCTATACTACCTACTGCACTATGTACACCTACCCTTCTCTATACTACCTACTACACTATATACACCTACCCTTCTCTATACTACCTACTGCACTATGTACACCTACCCTTCTCTATACTACACTATGTACACCTACCCTTCTCTATACTACCTACTACACTATGTACACCTACCCTTCTCTATTCTACCTACTACACTATGTACACCTACCCTTCTCTATACTGCACTATGTACACCTACCCTTCTCTATACTACCTACTGCACTATGTACACCTACCCTTCTCTATACTACCTACTACACTATGTACACCTACCCTTCTCTATTCTACCTACTACACTATGTACACCTACCCTTCTCTATACTGCACTATGTACACCTACCCTTCTCTATACTACCTACTATACTATGTACACCTACCCTTCTCTATACTACCTACTACACTATATACACCTACCCTTCTCTATACTGCACTATGTACACCTACCCTTCTCTATACTACCTACTATACTATGTACACCTACCCTTCTCTATACTACCTACTACACTATATACACCTACCCTTCTCTATACTACCTACTGCACTATGTACACCTACCCTTCTCTATACTACCTACTACACTATATACACCTACCCTTCTCTATACTACCTACTGCACTATGTACACCTACCCTTCTCTATACTACACTATGTACACCTACCCTTCTCTATACTACCTACTACACTATGTACACCTACCCTTCTCTATACTGCACTATGTACACCTACCCTTCTCTATACTACCTACTATACTATGTACACCTACCCTTCTCTATACTGCACTATGTACACCTACCCTTCTCTATACTACCTACTGGACTATGTACACCTACCCTTCTCTATACTACCTACTGCACTATGTACACCTACCCTTCTCTATTCTACCTACTACACTATGTACACCTACCCTTCTCTATACTGCACTATGTACACCTACCCTTCTCTATACTACCTACTACACTATGTACACCTACCCTTCTCTATACTACCTACTACACTATGTACACCTACCCTTCTCTATACTACCTACTATACTATGTACACCTACCCTTCTCTATACTACCTACTACACTATATACACCTACACTTCTCTATACTACCTACTACACTATATACACCTACCCTTCTCTATACTACCTACAACACTATGTACACCTACCCTTCTCTATACTACCTACTACACTATATACACCTACCCTTCTCTATACTACCTACTGCACTATGTACACCTACCCTTCTCTATACTACCTACTACACTATGTACACCTACCCTTCTCTATACTACACTATGTACACCTACCCTTCTCTATACTACACTATGTACACCTACCCTTCTCTATACTACCTACTACACTATGTACACCTACCCTTCTCTATACTACCTACTACACTATGTACACCTACCCTTCTCTATACTACCTACTGTCCTATGTACACCTACCCTTCTCTATACTACCTACAACACTATGTACACCTACCCTTCTCTATACTACACTATGTACATCTACCCTTCTCTATACTACCTACTACACTATGTACACCTACCCTTCTCTATACTACACTATGTACACCTACCCTTCTCTATACTACCTACTACACTATGTACACCTACCCTTCTCTATACTACCTACTACACTATGTACACCTACCCTTCTCTATACTACCTACTGCTCTATGGACACCTACCCTTCTCTATACTACCTACTGCTCTATGGACACCTACCCTTCTCTATACTACCTACTGCTCTATGGACACCTACCCTTCTCTATACTACCTACTGCACTATGTACACCTACCCTTCTCTATACTACCTACTACACTATGTACACCTACCCTTCTCTATACTACACTATGTACACCTACCCTTCTCTATACTACACTATGTACACCTACCCTTCTCTATACTACCTACTACACTATGTACACCTACCCTTCTCTATACTACCTACTACACTATGTACACCTACCCTTCTCTATACTACCTACTGTCCTATGTACACCTACCCTTCTCTATACTACCTACAACACTATGTACACCTACCCTTCTCTATACTACACTATGTACATCTACCCTTCTCTATACTACCTACTACACTATGTACACCTACCCTTCTCTATACTACACTATGTACACCTACCCTTCTCTATACTACCTACTACACTATGTACACCTACCCTTCTCTATACTACCTACTACACTATGTACACCTACCCTTCTCTATACTACCTACTGCTCTATGGACACCTACCCTTCTCTATACTACCTACTGCTCTATGGACACCTACCCTTCTCTATACTACCTACTACACTGTGTACACATACCCTTCTCTATACTACCTACTGTCCTATGTACACCTACCCTTCTATATACTACCTACTGTACTATGTACACCTACCCTTCTTTATACTACCCACTTAGGTGTTCCCCTTTGGTAATACCCTCACCTTAGGGTGTGTGACCGCACACCTAAGTTTGGTCTAATGCGCTTTACGAGCCACCCCTGGGCTCTGTGGGAATGAGCTGCTCAGGTATCCTGGATCATCCTAGAGTGGTATCCTCATAATAATAGAAAAAGAGGTGGATAGTGTGATACCGTTTTTAAAATCCTTTATTTAAAAAAAAAAAACACAACAAGTGGGTACTCACATGTAACAAGTGCTTAGAGGGCAACAAACTAAACAGGCAATCAGAGTGTATCTGTAGGGCTATCATTCCATTCTGCAGCAGCTGCTACCAAACACTGTCCTGTCCCCTCCCCCACGCATATCAACACAGGGAATCACGTGTTTTCCTCAGGGGGATTGCTATTGGACTGCTGGCTTAGCGAAAGGAAATAGGTAATCAGCGGCAATTTTAGTGTAATTCAAAAGCCCCATGATTGAAGACATATTTAATCAGATAAAGGTCCTTAACTACTAATCTATACTATTAGTATTTGAATGGATCGATATCCTCGCAGATCATGTTCACAAATACCATAAATGCATCACATACAGAGCATAATTAATAGGCAAGTACAATGATTGACAATGATAATAAATGAAATAGAAAAACAATATAAGTAGTTCCCACCATACAAACATACATGTTTGGGTTCAATTAATTAAAATATAAAGTCACTAACAAATATTAGCAGATAAATAATATTTGGCTAATGCTCACTGGTAAGCCATATCACTGGTCCCTATAGGCATAAATGTAAATATATAACCCGCTTATGAATGTGAGGCTGTGAATAATCATTCACCATGGAATGTAAGCTACATCCCGAATGTAGCAAAGTAAACAAACCCTGCCCGCTGTTATAGGAAAAATGCCAAAAAGGATTGAAGTCCCCATGAATAACCCATATATCCCCAGACAAAGGTTGACAAGATGTCACCCCAGGGACCACAACCCCTCCTAAAGGGTTAATAAATATAATATAAAATAATAATAAGCTATAATAATAGGGAACCTGCTATTCTGTTAGCTGACCCCTATGATATGATGATATTAAACCCCCCAAACTAGAGACTCTAACCCTCATATTGGGTGAGCGCTGGCTCAACCCTAATAATTTAAAGGTGTATATACAAATAAAATTTACCATAATAATAACCTATACACTATCTAACAACCTATATGTTGAATATGGGCCGATCATAAATAAGGTCTCCCCTTATGTGAAATTTAAAAAAGCTAATGGGTGTTATCAGAGGATATTACCGGTTACTACCATCGGCACACCCAGCCCGCTGGCATAAACATGAATGTGCTGCAAAGAAGCTGCTTGCAGGACTTTTTTTGTCGTCCTGCCAGCACAGCGCCCCAGTGTGAAAGCACTCTGGCTTTCACATTGGGATTGCAGATGAGGCTTCTTTCAGGTGCTTTTTTTTAACGCTAAAGTGCCTGAAAAACGCCCCAGTGTGAAAGGGGTCTTAATCTTTCCATTTTTATATATTGTTCCAACTTTGGAGGCTCTCAAAATTCATAGCATTAGGACTGCAGTACACTGGAGTGCCGTGACGTGACTCTGCAGATTACTCATGTATTTGCAAATGTGTGTAAACTAAACCCCTTGTTTTAATGTGAACTGTTAGACACAATAATTTGGTTCCTTGCAGGTTGGCTGGCAAGTGGTCTAGAAATTTTTTGTTTGATTTTGTAAATGGATCCTAATTTTTTTCCCTCCAAGTCTGCAGATCTCCCATCAATGATCAATAGTCCCCATCTGGCCATGACAAGGTCATCAATAGAGGAACTACACTAATATAGTAACTACATTAGGGGGATTAGTAAGAGGGATTCATGGTGGATTCACCAGATGGGGGTCTCTTATGCCGGGGGGACTAAATAAAGTGTTTGACCTTAGATGCCTTCTTGGACCCCTTTCACACTGGGGTGTTTTTCAGGCACTTTAGCGTTAAAAAAAGCACCTGTAAAGCGCCTGAAAGAAACCTCATCTGCAATCCCAATGTGAAAGCCTGAGCCCTTTCACACTGCCAGCGCCCGAAAAACACTGGTAAAGCGCTGCTTAAGACCCCTTTCACACTGGGGTGTTTTTCAGGCACTGGCAGTGTGAAAGGGCTCTAAGGGCAGGTATGTCTGGAGGGAGCGCACCCCTCCTTAAAGGTACAGGGACACACTGTACACCCATCAAATGTATAGAGTTAGGGCTGAAGTACACTGGGGTGCCCTGACATGGTCTCTGCAGATCACGCATGTATTTGCATATGTTTGCAAACTAAATCTCTTGTGTTAATGTGAACTGTTGGACGGGACAATTCAGTTTGTTGCAGGCTGGTTGGTAAGTGAGCTGGGAATTTGTTGTTTTTTTTGACATGCATCACACTTCCATGTGCTCCTTGCTGCAAAGGCCAGTTACAGATTGGGGTGGTTGCCATTTGTTTGTTCCATTTAAACGAGCAATGTCACCACACAGAATAATTGTACAAAACTGGATTAGATGATTTGGAAGGCAAACCAAGGTAGGGGGCAGGAAGAGAACAGTCCTAGAAATTAACAAGAGAAAAGTGGTCAAGGAAGCCGACACATTGAGGACTCCGGTGCTAACCAATAATACAGGTGGGAGTAACCACAAAATACCATATTTATCGGCATATAACATGCACTTTTTTTCCCCTAAAAATCAGGGAAAAATCGTGGGTGAGTGTTATACGCTGATTCCTGCCAATCTCCGCCATCTGTGAGGGCCGCCGACATTGAACAAGCTGAGCCGAGTGTACTGTGTACTCGGCTCCGCTCACAGTCACGCCCAGTCCTGCCTCCTAGCCTTTACACCCCGCCATTGGACCAGTGTTGTGTCCATCATAGGAGCCGGGCCAAGGGGCGGGACGGGGGCATTACTGCGAGTGGAGTGGAGTAGCCGAGTACACTCGGCTCGGTCTATGTCAGCGGCGAGGAGCCGAAGTTCGCGGCGGCGCTAAATTTAAAACAAAAACATGCTGCAGATGGAAACTGAAAGGCTGCAGATGGACAGTGGAAGGCAATAGATGGACAGTGTACAAGGCTGCATTGATGGGCATTTAAAATGTACGTTTTTTCCTTAAACTTCCCTTCTAAAAGTTTTTTTCCTTAAACTTCCCTCCTAAACTTAAGGCGCGTGTTATACGCCGATAAATACGGTAAACTGCCAGTAAAAAGAAAAAAAATAGTGGAAAGAGACATCATTTTATAAGCTCCCGAGTCATACAAAAATCTAAAAAGGTTTTTAATGAAAAACCTATAAAATGTATCCAGAACAAAAATACAGAACATACATATATGAAAAAGCACGATATTCCCATCAGTCCCCTACATCCCCAAACACCCAATCAAAAGAAAAGTACTAATAAAACTAAAAGAACAACATATCCCACCACCAAAAAAGTTTTTCCAGGCAGCAGGAAAGAAGGAAAGATCCTAAAACCAAAAATAAGAAAGTCACAATGGAGACACAAGTGATGACCCCGCAGAAAAACCACACAAAGTGGAGAGAGAGCCTGAGAACAATCCATAGGGAGCGCATGAATATACAAACCTCATGAAAACTATAATAATTCACAATAGGTAATAAATCAATCACTTATGTTCAGGATATCAATAAATAATAAGGAGAATATTAGTTTTATTGCTCTGCAGGAGAAAAGCTCTATATATATATATATTTATACACAGAACAGTTTGTCTGGATTGATCCATCTAATTGCAACAAGTTAACTCCGTTCAGGAGGCGTCTCCCATGTATTGTTCAGCTGGATGGATAAATCGATTTATAAATCCACAATACATGTGAAGGGTCTATTTTATCCCTCTGTATGGGATTCATCTTCTGCCAGCTGCTTTCATCCAGACCTTTCCTCCTGTACTACAATCATCATCTGATTTGCTTTACATTTAACTTCTTGTTTTCAGGGACCGGTGCTCTGTCTTTGAAAGTTCTACAATTGCAGCATCTGAAATTGTTCTATGATTAGCCGCTTGCTGACCAGCGCATGCCAATTTACGTGAGCAGAATG
The DNA here is from genome assembly GCF_042186555.1 of Aquarana catesbeiana. Lineage (NCBI taxonomy): Eukaryota > Metazoa > Chordata > Amphibia > Anura > Ranidae > Aquarana > Aquarana catesbeiana. The sequence goes on from NC_133325.1 coordinate 796,280,345, forward strand.
GCACTGGTAGGCAAAAGGACATACAGGTACGTCCCCTTTAAGAAGCGGTGTCGCGGGCGTGCGCCTGCCGCGGTCATCGTGACCGCGGGTCCTGCAGACTCGGTGTCCGCTGGGTGCCCACCATCGTGTCACGGAGAGGAAGAACGGGGAGATACTTTTGTAAACAAAGAATTTCCCTGTTCTGCCTAGTGACAGGACAGAGATCACAGCTCTCCGTCATTGAGAGCAGTGATCACTGTCCTGTGTGTTGAAGCCCCTCCCCCTAACAGTTAGAATCATTCCCTAGTACACACTTAACCCCTTCACTGCCCCCCAGTGAGTAACCCCTTCACTGCCAGTGTCATTTACACAGTAATAAATACATTTTAATAGCACTGATCGCTGTATAAATGGTCCCAAAATAGTGTAAAAAATGTGCGATGTGTCTGCCATAATGTCACAGTCACGATAAAAATTGCAGATCGCCGCTATTAAAAAATTTTAAATAAAAATGCCATAAATCTATCCCCTATTTTGTAGACACTATACATTTTGTGCAAACCAATCAATCTACTCTTATTGCAATTTTTTAAAATTTTTTACCAAAAATATATAGAAGAATACATATCGGCCTAAACTCAGGAAAAAAATATTTTTTTTATATATATATTTGGGGGATATTTATTATAGCAAAAAGTAAAAGATATTGAATTTTTTTCAAAATTGTTGCTCTTTTTTTGTTTATAGCCCAAAAAATAAAAACCGCCGAGGTGATCAAATACCACCAAAAGAAAGCTCAATTTGTGGAAAAAAAAGGAAGTCAATTTCATTTGGGTACAATGTTGCACGACCGCACAATTGGAGAGCCCCCTCCCTAGGGTTGCCACCTGTCTGGGATTCACCCGGACAGTTCGGGTTTGGAAGACTGCCTGAAACCCGGACACATTATTTAGACTGGACTATGGCTTCCCAGCAGGATTGCTGGCTGCAGTTGTCTAAGCTTAGAGTTTCTGTTATGCCGCGTACACACAGGCGGACTTTTCAACGGACTTTTCAACTGACTTTTCCACGGACTTTCCCAATGGATGGACTTGCCTACACACAATCCACCAAAGTCCGATGGATTCGTACGTGATGACGTACAACCGGACTAAAATAAGGAAGTTCATAGCCAGTAGATAATAGCTGCCCTAGCGTCAGTTTTTGTCCGTCGGACTAGCATACAGACGATCAGACTTTTCGACCGTACTCGAGTCCGTCGAAAAGATTTGAAACATGTTTCATTTTTAGGTCCGTCAAACTTTTGGGAAAAAAAAGTCCGCTGGAGCCCACACACAATCGAATTGTCCAACAGACTCCGGTCTGCCTGACCAAGTCTGCCATAAAGTCCACTCGTGTGTACACGGTATTACACTCTCTTTCACACTGCCCAAAGCCAACACTAACAATTATTCCTCCCCCGCAAACACACACAGACAGGAGAGGAGAGAGGGCTCGATCTGCTCCTCTTCCTTCCGCCCCACCCCTCTGTGTCTGCCCACACTCCAATCCCCAGCACTGTGCCTCAGAAAAGGGATATGGGGGTGGAAATTTGAAGTCCAGCAGTCTCAGATACATCTGGATGAGAGGTGCCAAGGGGTGAGTGAGCTCACCATCCATCCCTGTCTGTGACTGAAGTCTCCCCCCTTCTCTATCCTGAGTGAGAACACTGAGGTAAACCGAGGTTCTCAGAGCACCCCTTACATCAGAGTTCCCCTTTACACCGGAGACCACAGTGTTCTCCCTTACATCAGAGTCCTTTCCATACATCAGAGTTCTCAGTATCCCCCTTAAATCAGAGTCCCCAGAGTTCTCCTTTATATCAGAGTCTGTAGAGTCCCCCCTTACAGTGAAAGGGGACTCTGCGAGTTCAGATGTAAAAGAGGAACTCTTGTTATTAACTTTATATGATTAGAAATGTTATTTAACATCAAAATATATGTATAGTTTATAATATAAAAAAAATTGCTGTGTGACGCTAAAGTGTTCGGGTTTGAAGAAAAGGTGGCAACCCTCCCCCAGTACCAGTGCTGTACCCCCTGTCAGTGTGATCAGTGTATGAAGAGCCCCCCTCCCCCCAGTACCAGTGCTGTACCCCCTGTCAGTGTGATCAGTGCTATACCCCCAGTACCAGTGCTGTACCCCCTGTCAGTGTGATCAGTGCTATACCCCAGTACCAGTGCTGTACCCCCTGTCAGTGTATGGAGAGCCCCCTCCCCCAGTACCAGTGCTCTACCCTCTGTCAGTGTGATCAGTGCTATACCCCCAGTACCAGTGCTGTACCCCCTGTCAGTGTGATCAGTGCTATACCCCCAGTACCAGTGCTGTACCCCCTGTCAGTGTGATCAGTGCTATACCCCAGTACCAGTGCTGTACCCTCTGTCAGTGTGATCAGTGCTATTCCCCCAGTACCAGTGCTGTACCCCCTGTCAGTGTGATCAGTGCTATACCCCCAGTACCAGTGCTGTACCCCCTGTCAGTGTGATCAGTGCTATTCCCCCAGTACCAGTGCTGTACCCCCTGTCAGTGTGATCAGTGCTATACCCCCAGTACCAGTGCTGTACCCCCTGTCAGTGTGATCAGTGCTATACCCCCAGTACCAGTGCTGTACCCCCTGTCAGTGTGATCAGTGCTATACCCCCAGTACCAGTGCTGTATCTCCATCCCCACCCCCTGCTCTCCGCCCCCCATAGTAAACTGTGTTTGCTATGCTTCAGTTTGTGAATGAACAGGAAGCCGCTCAGCACAGAACACTTCCTATTCATTCTCTGTGCAGTGCAGCTGAGGCTGCAGAGGAAGAGATTGGGAATTGATATCCTCATTTCCTTTCTCTGTCTTAAAAGTAAAGACATTAGAGGTTTGTTTAGACCCCTGATATTTCACTAAAGCCCCCAACAGGGCTGTTAAAAAATAAATAAAACAACTGAAAGAAAATGTAAAACATTTAAAAAAAACCTTAAAAAAAAGTTTAAAAATTCTAAAAATAAAAGTAGATTAAGGGCTCAATCACATGTGCTTTGCTCTCTGATGAGTGGTCAGTATTTGGATCACTCTTCAGAGAGCATTTGACAGGCGGAGGAGGTATATCACCTGCACAAAGTAATAAACCACAGATTCACATTGTACAGAGCACAGCGCCCGTGTGAATGACCCCCAAGATCTCATCCACACAAAGAGCTTCATTTATTAACTCCATACAGTTCTATCTTTTAGATTTAGCAGGAATTGTGTTTTTCATTATTAATAATAATTTTACTGTATTTTAAGCAAAAATATAACTTGAATTTTTTTGTGTCAGGTGGGCTGTATGGGGCCCCCTCCCCCAGTACCAGTGCTGTACCCCCTGTCAGTGTATGGAGAGCCCCCTCCCCCCAGTACCAGTGCTGTACCCCCTGTCAGTGTATGGAGAGCCCCCTCCCCCCAGTACCAGTGCTGTACCACCTGTCAGTGTATGGAGAGCCCCCTCCCCCCAGTACCAGTGCTGTACCCCCTGTCAGTGTATGGAGAGCCCCCTCCCCCCAGTACCAGTGCTGTACCCCCTGTCAGTGTATGGAGAGCCCCCTCCCCCCAGTACCAGTGCTGTACCCCCTGTCAGGTGGGCTGTATGGGGCCCCATGATTTCTATCAGCAGCTCTTACTAAACTTATCACACAGAATAAATCCATCCTGCAGGGTTCAATCACATATCACTGGGTGGAGTCTGAATAGCGGATGAAGCAGTGACCAATCAGAGGGCAGCCAGAGGGAGATCTCCAGGTCCAGCATGCAGAACAGACAGCAGGACCCGGATCCGGCACAGAGGTACCGGGCTTTCCTCATTGCTGGTCCGGCTGGAGAACCAGAGATCAGAAAGGAAAGCCGGTCCTCAGATCTCAGACAAAAAACACTTAGGCTGGGCTCACACCTTTGGGAATTGGATGTTTGTTTCTCCGCATCCAATTCACATGTCAGGAGATTGTGATCGATTCTCTATGGAACCGGTTCACATATCTCCGGAGTGATTTGTAGAGGAGTCCTGTGTATCTTCTGGTCTGTTTCAGGTCTGAATTCAGCCAAAAATTTGGGCAGAAATCAGAGCTGAAATGGTGAAGGGGGAGCACCGGACCCCCCGCTGTGAGCCGCTCTGTGCTTCAATGTGACCCCGGCCTTAGGAGGTGCAGAGTGATCCTAGCCGGGCCGGGTATTATTATTATTATTATACGGGATTTATATGGTGCAAACAGTTTGCATTGCACTTTACAATATAAGAGAGACAATACAATTCAATAGAAGAGGGTTAGGAGGGCCTCGCTCCTGGGAGCTTACAATCTAATAGGGAGGGGCTGGTGGAAGAAATGGTAATTTCTGAGGGGTGAATTAATGGGAGAAATGGAAGATTTGGTTATTAGTTGAAGGGGGAAAGTCTTCCCTGAAGAGATGAGTTTTCAGGGATCACCTAAAAGTGGACAGAGTAGGAAATAGCTCGATTGGGGGTAGGGAGTTCCAGAGGATGGGAGAGGCTCTGGAGAAGTCCTGGAGATGAGCATGGGAGGAGAGAAGGGAAGAGAAGACAGCGGCCATCTGACAGCAAGAAGAGATGTCACTCCAGTTTCTATTGGCCTGTTCATATCTGATGAAGACGGCCTCTATGTCACTTTATCAGTAATGCTGGAAGACACTTTTCTGAGGTCCAGAGGGAGATGAAAGTCCTCTGTGTACAGATCAGAGCCGGGTAGATCCCAATCATAAGACCCCTTTTACATTGGAGGCGTTTTTCAGGCTCTTTAGTGCTAAAAAAAGCGCCTGAAAAAATGCCTCCCCTGTAGTCCCAGTGTGAGACCCCGAGTGTTTTCACACTGGAGCGATGCGCTTGCGCGATGTTAAAAAAAGTCCTGCAAGCCGCATCTTTGGGGCACTTTAGGAGTGATGTATAAACCTGCGTGGCAGAGGCGCGTTTCGGCGCTTTTAACCATTTATTCAGCCGATAGTGGGGGTTAAAAGCGCCTCTAAAATGATGGTAAATTGTCGCTAAGACTAGCAGTGCTTTACCGCTGATGCGGCTGCGCTGTCAGTGTGAAAGTTCTCTAAGGCTGCTGAGCCAATACAGAGTGAAAGGAACCTGATGGAGTTAAGCCTCGTACACGCGGTTTGATCGAGCGTCTGATTTTTGTTGCGCGTGTGCAGGATTTTTTCTTGCATACTAACTATCCGCAAATTGTCGTTCCACAAACACGAACGTAGTGATGTACTACGAGAGTATAAAGAGGAAGTTCATTTCTCGAGCGCCACCCTTTGGGCCCCTTCTGCTAATTTCATGTTAGTAGAAGTTTGGTGAGCGTTGATTCGCACTTTTTTGTTAAGTTATATTTTTATTTGGATGGCAGATCGCATCTCTAATTTAATTTCTGTTTTTTGTTTCTGGGTGATAAAATAATGGTGTAGAATAATGCTCGGCTATGTGTGTTTCTTCAAATGACAGTTTGGGAGTCGGCAGTTACATTAACCGCCTGCCGACCGCCAGCCGTCAATTGACGGCCAGGCGGCGCAGCTCTCGTTCCGGGCGGACATCATATGACAGCAAATGGATGAATGGAATACCGCGCCAATCCAACAAGTAAAGCAGCCAACACTACAAAACGACTATATTTGTGCACATTAACTAAATAAAAAAGTGTAGCGCTATGGTGATGAAGCAAATGTAGGGTGTAGGACAGAAGAAAGTCTGTTTACATTTAAAGAAACCAATAACCTCATCTAATCCAAAACCTATGTGTGCTAGATAGTGCAGTGAATATGGATGTGACATCCGATATCACCACTCGTATAAATAAGAAAGATGCTCTATCTCGCTAGGAAGAGCAAAAAACATCAAAAAAGAATTGAATGTATAAAAAGGTTAATATTGATTACAACATCCAAACTTATCAGTGGTGAAGAAAATATATAGTGTCAGAAGTGTCCATAATGTAAATGGATAAAACTCCCAAATAAACAATATAAACATATTAGTCCATATGGTGTACGGTGTGGTTGGCCCAAATTGAATCCCAGGCGGGTGGCATCACAAGGAACAATCCAAATTTCAGTAAAAGATGGAATACTCTTACCGACTTTGATGGACTCACAGGCCTTTGGCGGTGAGTCAACTAGGCTTGTACTGTCTTATGATGGATGACAGTGTCAGGATGGCTTGTACACCGGAAGGGTTCTACCTCAGATGGGGGGCCAGGAATCAGCCCAAAAAGGTCTCCGCAGTCTCATCCATATTCACTGCACTATCTAGCACACATAGGTTTTGGATTAGATGAGGTTATTGGTTTCTTTAAATGTAAACAGACTTTCTTCTGTCCTACACCCTACATTTGCTTCATCACCATAGCGCTACACTTTTTTATTTAGTTAATGGACATCATATGACGTCCTCGCTTTCTTAGGCCACCAGGGGGCGATTACCGGTAGCACAGCAGGACCGTGGATCTGTGTATGTAAACACACAGATCCACGGTCCTGTCAGAGGAGAGGAGACCGATGGTGTGTTCCCAGTACAGAGGAACACCGATCGGTCTCCTCCCCTAGTGAGTCCCCTCCCCCTACAGTTAGAATCACTCCCCTAGCAACACAGTTAACCCCTCGATCACCACCCAGTGTTAACCCCTTCACTGCCTGTCACATTTACACAGTAATCAATGCATTTTTATAGCACGGATCGCTGTATAAATGTGAATGGTCCCAAATATGTGTCAAAAGTGTCCGATGTGTCCGCCGCAATATCGCAGTCACAATAAAAATCGCAGATCGCCGCCATTACTAGTAAAAAAATAAAAAATTTTTAAAAATGTTATAAAACTATCCCCTATTTTGTAGACGCTATAACTTTTGCGCAAACCAATCTATATACGCTTATTGCGATTTTTTTTTTTACCAAAAATATGTACAAGAATACATATTGGCCTAAACTAAAAAAAAATTTGTTTTAAAGAAAAAAAAATTGGATATTTATTATCGCAAAAGGTAGAAATTATTGTGTTTTTTTTAAAACTTGTCACTCTTCTTTTGTTTATAGCGCAAAAAATAAAAACCGCAGAGGTGATCAAATACCACTAAAAGAAAGCTCTATTTGTGGGGAAAAAATGATAACAATTTCATTTGTGTACAGTGTTGTATGACCGCGCAATTGTCATTCAAAGTGCGACAGCGCTGAAAGCTGAAAAATGGCTTGGGCAGGAAGGGGGCGAAAATGCCCGGTATTGAGGTGGTTAAAAACAACACAATGGAAAATTAACCGCTTCCCGACCAGCCCCCGCAGTTATAATGCGGCAGGTTGGCTCCCCTGGGTGAGCCGTCGTAGCTGTACATCGGCTCTTTAAGACGCTCTAGCAGGCCCGCAGCATGTCCCAGCAGCCAATGTGCATGCCCGGCGGGTACGATGACAGCCAGGCACCCGCGATCGTGCGGGACAGAAGAGAACCGGGATCTGTGTGTGTAAACAAACAAATCCCGGTTCTGTCAGGGGAGAGGAGACAGATTGTATGTTCATACTAAGTAGTCAGCCACATCCCCCCACAGTTAGAACACACCTAGGGAACACAGTTAACCCCTTGATCGCCCCCTAGTGTTAATCCCTTCCCTGCCAGTGACATTTATACAGTAATCAGTGGCTATTTTTAGCTCTGATCGCTGTATAAATGTCACACCAAAAAAGTGTCAAAAGTGTCCGATCTGTGCGGCGCAATATCGCAGACCCGATATAAATCACAGATCGCCGGCATTATTACTAGTAAAAAAAAATTAATAATAAAAATGCCATTTAGCAAAAAATAAAGGACGCTTTGTTTATTACTCCCAAGCTAATAAATGCGGTAAACACCTAGCAAACACACTCCATCCTTGTCAACTCCGGAAACCTATTCCCTTTATTAATTCACCCACCAAAGGGAAATTACTGAACAATTCAGCGATAGCGGAGGAATTCCGCCAATACTATGCCTCCCTTTACAATCTTCCTTCACAGACACCGACCTTTAAGCCCCATGGAGGGGCGCCCCCACAGGACCTACCCTCGTACATCCTAGAAACAGCCCTCCCCACCATCCCTTCTTCCGATTCGGAAGAAATGGAATCTGCTCTTTCAGATACAGATTTTACACAGGCCATAAAAAATCTCAAACCTGGCAAAAGCCCTGGTCCAGACGGATTCTCCCCACGTTTTTATAAGACATTCCCACTGTTATTATCACCCCTCTTAGCAAAAGCATTCTCAGCGATAGATGGAAATGTATCCCCCTCTGCAACCCTTCTCCAAGCCCAAATTGTGGTAATCCCGAAACCGGACAAAGAACCCTCCGCATGCTCTAATTACAGACCAATATCCCTATTAAATATTGACTTGAAGCTTTTCGCCAAGATCCTTGCCAACCGAATATCACCATTACTACCCAACATTATACATAGAGATCAAGTGGGTTTTGTCCCTAGACGTGAAGCTAGGGACAACACCACCAAAACCATCCATCTAATAGCATATGCTCACCGCACCCACACTCCAACTTGTCTTCTTTCTTGCGACGCAGAGAAAGCTTTTGATAGGGTAAACTGGTCCTTTCTTCAAGCCACCCTCTCCCAGATTGGATCAGGCCCTAGAATGCTAACACGTATCATGTCTCTTTACTCAAAACCGACAGCCACTGTCTTGACAAATGGTACACAATCAGACAAGTTTTCAATTACCAACGGTACAAGACAGGGCTGTCCCCTTTCCCCTTTATTGTTTGCCCTAGTGATTGAACATCTGGCTCAAGCCATTCAGCTAAATCCAAATATACATGGCATCCAGACCCCCTCTTCCCACTGTAAACTTTCTTTATACGCAGATGACTTACTTCTTTATGTGACCCAACCCCATATTAGCCTCCCCTCACTACTAGCTGAAATCAATAGGTTCGGCCACTTTAGCAACTACAAATTAAATGTCTCCAAAACAGAAGCACTGAACCTTTCACTATCCCAAAATACTTTGACTTCTCTTAAAGCCAACTTCCCATTCCAATGGCAGACACGCTCCATTTCATATCTAGGTACTGCTATCCCTAGTTGTACATCAAACATCTACGCCCTAAATTTTAGCCCTCTTTTAACTAAGCTGCGACGCCTCTCCGAGGAACGCAAAGACTTATCAATGTCATGGTTTGGACGTATGAGTACACTGAAAATGGACATACTCCCAAAATTACTATACTTATTTCAAGCTCTTCCAATTGCTCTCCCATCAGCTTTTTTCCGTGCCCTCCGTACTATGGCAATTCGCTTTGTATGGGGAGAGAGCCACCCCAGACTGAAACACAAACTTCTATGTGCCCCTATTCATAAGGGAGGAGTTGGTCTGCCCGACTTTGAGGTATACCATAGCTCAGCTGTAATCTCTCGAGTTCTGGAGTGGTTCCCTCGTCCCCTGATCAAGGCATCAACCTTGATAGAACAGGATATGTCATCGGACGACCTCAGAGCACTTCTCTGGGGAGCTGACAAAACATATAAATCCATCGCTAGCCTATCCCCTCTCACCAGAGACGCCTTGGCGGTATGGTACCGGAAAAGAGAGACATACTCACTATCTACTGACCCGAGTCCCCTCACTCCCTTATTTGATAACCCAGCTCTCCCAGAAGGTAGCCTTGTACACAATCTGGGAGGTTACTTGAGAGATCCCTGGCCTACAGCACAACAATTTGTAGATCCAGAGACGGGTACCTTTATGATTCCCCATAGCACAGCCACCTTTAAGGTGACATGGCTTACTCGTTTACATTTAACCTCCTACGCCAAGAAACTTCATGCCTCCAATCTCATACACAGGCCTCTGACTGAATTCGAACAATTAACCACTTACACAGAGATGCCTCGCCACACCTTATCACTGGTGTATAAGTTGTCAATACATTACACTCATAACAGCCTTCCTAAATACACCACTGCATGGTCAGAGGAGCTGGGAAAAGACATAACAGAGGCGGAATGGGGTAAAGCTTTCCTTTTTACCCATAAATCATCTATCTCGAGTTACACTCAGGAAAAAAATTATAAATTAATATCAAGGTGGTATCGGGTCCCAACTACTCTCAAGACTATGTTCCCATCTGCATCCGACGTATGCTGGAGATGTAACTCCGCAACAGGCTCGTATAAACATATCTGGTGGGAATGTGATGTGATTCGGCCTTTTTGGACACAAATTTTTCAAATACATAATGAGATCTATGACAAATCTCTCACACCTTCCCCCACCATAGCACTTCTCTCCGTTCTTCCAGGGACCCTCAAATCCCAAAAACACATTCTGCTCAAATTCTTTCTGAGCGCAGCGAGACAACTAATTCCTAGACATTGGAAAACTGCCTCTCCTCCATCCCTCATCGAATGGGTAGCTGAAATAAATGATATTATGCTCATGGAGGAGATGCAGGCTAAATCCATAGAAAAAGAAGCAAAGTTTTCGTTCATCTGGAGTATCTGGAGGCACTATTCTACTTCAGACAAATTAAGGAATAGACTTTCACCATTAAATACAACATAAATCATATATAAAAAAAATAAATAAATAAATAAATAAATAAATAAATAAAAACGGAGGTCTTCTACTTCCCCTCTTAACCTTTGTGTCATTATTACACAAACAGTTAGGTGTGGTCCGCTGCCTCCACCCCCCCCACTTACTCCCCTCCTCGGGGTTCCCCCTTTTCTCATCATCCCTTTTCTCCTGTCTATTATTCTTTAACTCCTCTATCCCTGTATCCTTTCTTTTTTCGATAATCACTTTATATGCCAAATATATTTGTAGCTGCCAACATATAATCTAGGCAGCCAAGAAATTCGAAATACTATCAACCCCGGTTTTAAGGGTACACATTGAAAATCTATCACCTCGGCCTAGGATCCCATTGGGGCTTCCGAGCCAGAGGGATAGACAGTATGATAAAATATGCATAGTATCTGAACCTTTTTTTTGTTACTAACATCCTTTCTACTCACATTCACGCATGTAAAACTGTACTATATAAATGTTTACATGTTTATGTTGTGGATCGGTGTACCCTATGTTTGGGTCCTGATCTAGCTCCTGTACTTTTCTGTTATTAATGTGAAAAACAAATAATAAAAACATATTGAACCTAAAAATGCCATTTATCTATCCCCTATTTTGTAGATGCTATAACTTTTGTGCAAACCAATCAATATACTCTTATTGCGATTTTTTTTCTTTTTTTACCAAAAATATGTAGAATACATATCGGCCTAAACTGAGGGAGAATTTTTTTTTTCTTAAATGGGGGGATATTTTTATAGCAAAAAGTAAAAAATATTGTTTTGTTTTTTTTTTTCAAAATTGACGCTCTTTTTTGTTTATAGCGCAAAAAATAAAAATCGTAGAGGTGATCAAATACCACCAGAAGAAAGCTCTATTTGTGGGAAAAAAAAGGTGTTGTGGTAACTTCCCCAAAAAATCAAACAACCACCATAATATTAATATTATTTATATCACTACAAAACAAATGCCTTTTAACCACTTGCCGACAGCTGCACGCCGATATACGTTGGCACAATGGCTGCGGTGGGCAAATGGGCGTACCTGTACATCCCCTTTAAGAGGCTGGGATAGGACTGCGTACAGCGTGACCGTGCCCGCAGGACACGGTCTTCTGGCGATCGTGTCACGGAGCCTCAGAAAGGGGAAGTGCCTATGTAAACAAGGCATTTCACCGTTCTGGCTTGTGACATGTCAGAGATCACTGCTCTCTGTCATCGGGAGCAGTGATCACTGTCATGCGAGTTGTAGCCCATCCCCCCCAGTTAGAATCACTCCCTAGTACACATTTAACCCCTTCATTGCCCCCTAGTGGTTAACCCCTTCACTGCCAGTGTCATTTACACAGTAATCGGTGCATTTTTCTAGCACTGATCGCTGTATAAATAACAATGGTACCAAAATAGTGTCAAAGGTGCCCGATGTGTCCGCTATAAGGGCCCTTTCACACTGGGGCGGCGTCGGCGGTAAAATGCCGCTATTATTAGCGGTGTTTTACAGTTGGTATTCGGCCGCTAGCGGGGCAGTTTTACCCCCCCGCTAGCGACGGAGAAAGGGTTAAAAACCACCGCAAAGCACCTCTGCAGAGGCGCTTTGCCGGCGGTATAGCCGCACCGTCCCATTGATTTCAATGGGCAGGAGCGGTATACACTCCGCTCCTTCACCGCTCCGAAGATGCTACTAGCATGACTTTTTTCCCGTCCTGCCAGCGCATCGCTCCAGTGTGAAAGCCCTCGGGGCTTTCACACTGGAATCAAAGCAGTGGCACTTTTGGGTCGGTTTGCAGGCCCTATTATTAGCGCAATAGCGCCTGCAAACTGCCCCAGTGTGAAAGGGCTCTAATGTCACAGTCCCGATAAAAAATTGCAGATCACCGCCATTACTAATAAAAAAAATAATAAAAATTACATAAAACTATCCCCTATTTGGAGACGCTATAACTTTTGCGCAAACCAATCAATATACGCTTATTGCAATTTTTTTTACCAAAAATATGTAGAAGAATACATATCGGCCTAAACTGAGGAAAAAAATAGTTTTTTTTTATATATTTTTGGGGGATATTATAGCAAAAAGTAAAAAATATTGTTTTTTTTCAAAACTGTCGCTCTTTTTTTGTTTATAGCGCAAAAAATAAAACCTGCAAAGGTGATCAAATACCTCCAAAAGAAAGCTCTATTTGTGGGGAAAAAAGGACCTCAATTTTGTTTGGGTGCAACGTCGCACGACCGCGCAATTGTCAGTTAAAGCGAAGCAGTGCCGAATCGCAAAAAGTGCTCTGGTCAGGAAGGGGGTAAAATCTTCCGGGGCTGAAGCAGTTAAAATAAGTTTGGCATAACTCCATCAGTATCACCAGCAAAGCAGCTTCATTATTATCCCATTATAGAAGATGAGAATTGTGCGCTGCATTTCGACATTTCATCAATTGCCGCGTCACGAATGTTAATTCTAGATTATGAATGGTAGTTTACAACACCGACCTCTTCCCGGTCATTCCTTGATTCTGATCATGTGTGTTTGATTTTTCGACTTTTGTGTGATTTCTGTACTAACAATCCGAAAATCAGATGTTGGGTTCACATCCGAAAAAGAGAAATCAGCTGTGGAAAGCACCGTACTAAGGATCCGAAAATCCGCAGAGAGCTTGTCTAAAGCTGGCCATACACCATACAATTTTCTAATTCAATTTTCTTTAGATTTACCTTCAACTATGCAGTACAAGGGCCTGCATACAAATTGAAAGTGTTTAGGTTTGGCATCCTATTATATGGTTTTGGTAAATCTAAAGGAAAGTTGTACAAGAAAATTGTATAATGTATGGCCAGCCTTAGGCTACTTACTTAGCGCCACTATATGGCCGCTAGCTGGGCAGTTTTAAGCCCCGCTAGCGCCTGAAAAAGGGTTAAAACCGTCCGCAAAGCCCCGCTGTTTTCAATGGGCAGTATATACACCGCTTCTACAGCGCTGCAAAGATGCTGCTAGCGGGAATTTTTTTTTACCATCCTGCAAGTGCACCGCCCCAGTGTGAAAGCCCTCGGGCTCCCACACTGGAGACACAGGAGTGGCGCTATACAGGCGATATGCAGGTGTTATTTTTAGTGCTGCAGCACCTGTATAGCGCCTCAGTGTGAAAATAGCTTTATGAATTTCCCCTTCTGATTTTCGTATGGTGTACGAGGCGTTAGGAGTCTCCTTCCTGCCGCAGCAATCTAACCAGGGCCGGATTTGCCACAAGGCCACCGAGGCCAGGCCTTGGGCGGCAGTGGTGTAGGGGCGGCACCGTTCCTGCAGCGACTTTGCGGCCGCCCCCCCTTTCGTGCTGCCCATTAAAGTCTATTATGGGCACCAGTGCCCATAGAAAAGATGGCCGCGAGCCGACCACGTAACTGCGCATGCGCTGTTCCGAAGCTGGCCGGGCTCGGGAAAGCTCGTAAGCGATCGGCCGGGTGGCGCATGCGCAGTAGCGTGATTGCGCCGCCCGGCGCCATTTTTGAAAAAATCGAGAGTAGGTAGTAATGTCAGCGGTGCAGCGGCGGGGGAGAGAGATGACATCTCTCATTGCCCGCACCGCTGTTCTGCCCTCCTCCTTCTGATGGCAGGCAGCATGGCAAGGGACATCCCAATCTGGTGGCAGGCATGGTGGCAAGTGACATCCTCATCTGGTGGCAGGCATAGTGGCAAGTGACATCCCCATCTGGTGGCAGGCAGCATGGCAAGTGACATCCTCATCTGGTGGCAGGCAGCGTGGCAAGTGACATCCCCATCTGGTGGCAGGCATAGTGGCAAGTGACATCCCCATCTGGTGGCAGGCAGCATGGCAAGTGACATCCCATCTGGTGGCAGGCAGTGTAGCAAGTGACATCCCCATCTGGTGGCAGGCATGGTGGCAAGTGACATCCCCCATCTGGTGGCAGGCAGTGTGGCAAGTGACATCCCCATCTGGTGGCAGGCATGGTGGCAAGTGACATCCCCATCTGGTGGCAGGCAGCGTGGCAAGTGACATCCCCATCTGGTGGCAGGCAGCGTGGCAAGTGACATCCCCATCTGGTGGCAGGCAGCGTGGCAAGTGACATCCCCATCTGGTGGCAGGCAGCGTGGCAAGTGACATCCCCATCTGGTGGCAGGCAGCGTGGCAAGTGACATCCCCATCTGGTGGCAGGCAGCGTGGCAAGTGATATCCCCATCTGGTGGCAGGCATAGTGGCAAGTGACAAGAGATGGTGGCAAGTGACACGCTCAGGGCTCCCAATGATTCTGCTTTATGGTGAGTTGAACTATTTCAGTTTATATTACAATGTAATGATAGAAATAATGTGTTTCAATCATCCTGACACCATAACAACCATGGTGCCGGGGATGATTGAAGCACTAACACCAGCCATTGCCTTGAAAAATTGACTGCGAAAAATCCTTACCCCTCGCGCTCTTACCCTGAAGTATTTTTAGTCTGTACAATTAAAGCCAGTTATTTTCAGTGTTCTCGTGTATGGAGATATGTTTTTAATTGATCTATTGTAGAAGTCATCAATAAAGAATGTGGTGTGTGTGTGGGGGTGGGGGGGGCGGCATTGAAGGACCCGGCCTTGGGGCGGCAAAGGGAGTAAATCCGGGCCTGAATCTGACCCACATGTGGTGATCACTTATCTCTATACAGGGGGTTCAAAAAGGAGATTATGTCCCCTACATGTATATATATATCCAGGGCCTCTGCTTTCAGAAAAAAATACCTTTTGGGCTGTTGCAGTCATTTCTATTTAAAGAAAATGCAGACTTTACCATGTGTGTGAAAATGATAAAATTGTTCCGGTAGATAAGGGGTTAAAACAGTTTCCTCCTGTGATCAGAGAAATGTGAGATCACGTGATGTAGCTCCCTCCCTGTACACTCCCCTCTATATATTTCCTATAAAGATATAAATAGATACATTGTATCTGATCTAATACTGTGTACAGCCAATCAGAACACGGAGACATTGCTGTGACCGCGCCCACTACTGCACACGGCTCATGGGCGGGGACTGACATGTAGGGTGCTGATTGGTTGTGTATAAGAAGTGTCAGAGGAGAGACGATGGAGAAAGAGAGGAGATCGTATTGTGTGTTGGAGAACACCGGAGATCTGTACGGGGATGTGATGAGCGGGAAGCGGAGATGTGGGGTGAGAAGAACGGGGAGTGTCCGGAGATTTCATCTCACACCGGAGAGAAAATACACCGGAGGAACCGACTGACATTCCCTGGAATTGTATATTTGCTGCCACCCCATGGAGGAAGAGGGAACTGCAATATGCTTTGACTGCCAGTCCTTGCTTTGTGTCCCCCCTGTGGAGGAGGAGGGAACTGCACTTATTTCCAGGGCTCCTCTGTTGTCGGATCAGTGAAGGTATTCTGGGATTTATCGGTGTTTCTGGTTTACAATCTTCCCCAAGAAATCTTATTGGCTGCTGTGGGGGAGGGGGAATTACTAGAATTGAAACAAGAGAGGCAACCAATCGGCTTCCATCTTCAATATTCGCTATGGTCACACTGATTCTCCTCCCTGCCAATCAGGAAGCGGGTCTGAGACCCGTTTTTAAATTGGTTGAAAGGAGAAGCATTCCAATTGGCTGAGGAGGAGGGGGGAGGAGACACACAGCGGAAGCCACCGTGATGCTGAAAAGGAGAGCGGGGGAGGGGGAAGTTGCTGCCAATTGCCCAGAAGGAAGCCCTGCCCACCATACATGGGGTAAGTTCTGGGCTCCTGACCAGGGGGGGTTTATGTCCCCTCCCCCCCAAAAAAAAAAATTGCTGCCACTGCAAATTACAATTTGATTGTACAATCTCCAGATAGACACATCTCTGCACCCCCCCTCCCCCTACACACACATCTCTGCACCCCCCCTCCCCCTACACACACATCTCTGCACCCCCCCCCTCCCCCTACACACACATCTCTGCACCCCCCCTCCCCCTACACACACATCTCTGTACCCCCCCCCTCCCCCTACACACACATCTCTGTACCCCCCCCCTCCCCCTACACACACATCTCTGCACCCCCCCCTCCCCCTACACACACATCTCTGCACCCCCCCCTCCCCCTACACACACATCTCTGCACCCCCCTCCCCCTACACACACCTCTCTGCATCCCCCCTCCCCCTACACACATCTCTGCACCCCCTCCCCCTACACACACACATCTCTGCACCCCCCCTCCCCCCTACACACATCTCTGCACCCCCCTCCCCCCCTACACACATCTCTACACCCCCCCCTCCCCCTACACACACACATCTCTGCACCCCCCCCTCCCCCTACACACACATCTCTGCACCCCCCTCCCCCTACACACACCTCTCTGCATCCCCCCTCCCCCTACACACATCTCTGCACCCCCTCCCCCCTACACACATCTCTGCACCCCCCCTCCCCCCTACACACATCTCTACACCCCCCCTCCCCCTACACACACACCTCTCTGCACCCCCCTCCCCCTACACACACATCTCTGCACCCCCCTCCCCCTACACACACATCTCTGCACCCCCCCCTCCCCCTACACACACATCTCTGCACCCCCTCCCCCTACACACACACATCTCTGCACCCCCCCTCCCCCCTACACACATCTCTGCACCCCCCCCTCCCCCCCTACACACACATCTCTGCACCCCCTCCCCCTACACACACACATCTCTGCACCCCCCCTCCCCCCTACACACATCTCTGCACCCCCCCCCCTCCCCCTACACACACATCTCTGCACCCCCTCCCCCTACACACACACATCTCTACACCCCCCCTCCCCCTACACACACACACCTCTCTGCACCCCCCTCCCCCTACACACACCTCTCTGCACCCCCCTCCCCCCTACACACACATCTCTGCACCCCCCTCCCCCTACACACCTCTCTGCACCCCCTCCCCCTACACACATCTCTGCACCCCCCTCCCCCTACACACACATCTCTGCACCCCCCTCCCCCTACACACACATCTCTGCACCCCCCCTCCCCCTACACACACCTCTCTGCACCCCCCCTCCCCCTACACACACCTCTCTGCACCCCCCTCCCCCTACACACACCTCTCTGCACCCCCCTCCCCCTACACACATCTCTGCACCCCCTCCCCCTACACACACATCTCTGCACCCCCCTCCCCCTACACACACATCTCTGCACCCCCCTCCCCCCCTACACACATCTCTACACCCCCCCCTCCCCCTACACACACACATCTCTGCACCCCCCTCCCCCTACACACACATCTCTGCACCCCCCTCCCCCTACACACACATCTCTGCACCCCCCTCCCCCTACACACACCTCTCTGCATCCCCCCTCCCCCTACACACATCTCTGCACCCCCTCCCCCTACACACACACATCTCTGCACCCCCCCTCCCCCCTACACACATCTCTGCACCCCCCCTCCCCCCTACACACATCTCTACACCCCCCCTCCCCCTACACACACACCTCTCTGCACCCCCCTCCCCCTACACACACATCTCTGCACCCCCCTCCCCCTACACACACATCTCTGCACCCCCCTCCCCCTACACACACATCTCTGCACCCCCCCTCCCCCTACACACACATCTCTGCACCCCCCTCCCCCTACACACACCTCTCTGCACCCCCCTCCCCCCTACACACACCTCTCTGCACCCCCCTCCCCCTACACACACCTCTCTGCACCCCCCTCCCCCCTACACACACACATCTCTGCACCCCCCCTCCCCCTACACACACATCTCTGCATCCCCCCTCCCCCTACACACACATCTCTGCACCCCCCTCCCCCTACACACACCTCTCTGCACCCCCCCTCCCCCTACACACATCTCTGCACCCCCTCCCCCTACACACACATCTCTGCACCCCCCTCCCCCTACACACATCTCTGCACCCCCCTCCCCCTACACACACATCTCTGCACCCCCCTCCCCCTACACACACACATCTCTGCACCCCCCTCCCCCTACACACACACATCTCTGCACCCCCCTCCCCCTCCACACACACATCTCTGCACCCCCCTCCCCCTCCACACACACATCTCTGCACCCCCTCCCCCTACACACACCTCTCTGCACCCCCCTCCCCCTACACACACACATCTCTGCACCCCCCTCCCCCTACACACACACATCTCTGCACCCCCCTCCCCCTCCACACACACACATCTCTGCACCCCCCTCCCCCTACACACACCTCTCTGCACCCCCCTCCCCCTACACACACATCTCTGCACCCCCCTCCCCCTACACACACACATCTCTGCACCCCCCTCCCCCTACACACACACATCTCTGCACCCCCCTCCCCCTCCACACACACATCTCTGCACCCCCCTCCCCCTCCACACACACATCTCTGCACCCCCTCCCCCTACACACATCTCTGCACCCCCCTCCCCCTCCACACACATCTCTGCACCCCCCCCTCCCCCTACACACACACATCTCTGCACCCCCCTCCCCCTCCACACACACATCTCTGCACCCCCCTCCCCCTACACACACATCTCTGCACCCCCCTCCCCCTACACACACCTCTCTGCACCCCCCTCCCCCTACACACACATCTCTGCACCCCCCTCCCCCTACACACACATCTCTGCACCCCCCTCCCCCTACACACATCTCTGCACCCCCCCTCCCCCTACACACATCTCTGCACCCCCTCCCCCTCCACACACACATCTCTGCACCCCCCTCCCCCTACACACACATCTCTGCACCCCCCTCCCCCTACACACACATCTCTGCACCCCCCTCCCCCCCTACACACACATCTCTGCACCCCCCTCCCCCTACACACACATCTCTGCACCCCCCTCCCCCTACACACACATCTCTGCACCCCCCTCCCCCTACACACACATCTCTGCACCCCCCTCCCCCTACACACACATCTCTGCACCCCCCTCCCCCTACACACACATCTCTGCACCCCCCTCCCCCCCTACACACACATCTCTGCACCCCCCTCCCCCTACACACACATCTCTGCACCCCCCTCCCCCTACACACACATCTCTGCACCCCCCTCCCCCTACACACACATCTCTGCACCCCCCTCCCCCTACACACACATCTCTGCACCCCCCTCCCCCTACACACACCACTCCATAGAGATCAGACAGAGGTGGGGGGGGAGATGTCGGTCTTGGGGGAGCCCACAGAGGTGAAATAACAGCTCCCAGTCTCAGGTGTGACTCTGGTAATTCCTCCGCTAATCCGGAGATATGATGACCCCCCCCCAGTATATAAATAACATTCTACCCCCCCAAACATCACTGTCCTCCCTCCCTCCCCCACTGTCATGGCTCTGCCCCCCGGGATGTGCACTCACCTCCATACACAGGAGAAATGGATGGACAGATCATGTCTCGGTGGGTCGGTGATGTACTCGGTGTCCGGGCTGTACCCTGATCTCTGCACTCACTGATCAACTATTCCTGACTGATCACAGAATATTATCATGTGTATTATATATAAATATAGTACAGAGAGGAGTCCTCCTTCTCTCACACTATTCCTGACTGATCACTGACTAATGTAATACATGGAAAATAGAACAATGGAATGTCACCAATGACCGGGTCTATTCCTTTTTTCAAGTAACGTCACTGAAATGTGAAGAACTTCCCTCCTATTAGCACTCCCCAAGTGGTTTTCTTGGTTTTCCCCTCTTAACCTACCAAACAGTTAAATTGTGAAAGGTGATCCGCAGACATCAGTACAGTCACTTCTTTCTATAAACACGACTTTTATCCCTTCATGTACAGCACCGTACAAATCTCTTCTATTCTACTATCCCATCCCCCTATAGATCATATTCTGTAATATGGAACCCCAAATATCACCCCACATACTACTGACACCTTGTACTGCACTACACTGTGTGTGAGTGTTATCAGTGTATATGGTGACAGGTAGGTCGGTGTATGATTAGTGTATATGGTGACAGGTAGGTCGGTGTATATGGTGACAGGTAGGTTGGTGTGTGATTAGTGTATATGGTGACAGGTAGGTCGGTGTGATTAGTGTATATGGTGACAGGTAGGTCGGTGTATGATTAGTGTATATGGTGACAGGTAGGTCGGTGTATATGGTGACAGGTAGGTTGGTGTGTGATTAGTGTATATGGTGACAGGTAGGTCGGTGTGATTAGTGTATATGGTGACAGGTAGGTCGGGGTATGATTAGTGTATATGGTGACAGGTAGGTCGGTGTATGATTAGTGTACATGGTGACAGGTAGGTCGGTGTATGATTAGTGTATATGGTGACAGGTAGGTCGGTGTATGATTAGTGTATATGGTGACAGGTAGGTCGGTGTATGATTAGTGTATATGGTGACAGGTAGGTCGGTGTATGATTAGTGTATATGGTGACAGGTAGGTCGGTGTATGATAGTGTATATGGTGACAGGTAGGTCGGTGTATGATTAGTGTATATGGTGACAGGTAGGTCGGTGTATGATTAGTGTATATGGTGACAGGTAGGTCGGTGTGTGATTAGTGTATATGGTGACAGGTAGGTCGGTGTGTGATTAGTGTATATGGTGACAGGTAGGTCGGTGTGTGATTAGTGTATATGGTGACAGGTCGGGGTGTGATTAGTGTTTATGGTGACAGGTAGGTCGGTGTATGATTAGTGTATATGGTGACAGGTAGGTCGGTGTATGATTAGTGTATATGGTGACAGGTAGGTCGGTGTATGATAGTGTATATGGTGACAGGTAGGTCGGTGTATGATTAGTGTATATGGTGACAGGTAGGTGGGTGTGTGATTAGGGTATATGGTGACAGGTAGGTCGGTGTATGATTAGTGTATATGATGACAGGTAGGTCGGGGTGTGATTAGTGTATATGGTGACAGGTAGGTCGGGGTGTGATTAGTGTATATGGTGACAGGTAGGTCGGGGTGTGATTAGTGTATATGGTGACAGGTAGGTCGGTGTATGATTAGTGTATATGGTGACAGGTAGGTCAGGGTGTGATTAGTGTATATGGTGACAGGTAGGTCGGTGTATGATTAGTGTATATGGTGACAGGTAGGTCGGTGTATGATAGTGTATATGGTGACAGGTAGGTCAGTGTATGATTAGTGTATATGGTGACAGGTAGGTCGGTGTGTGATTAGTGTATATGGTGACAGGTAGGTCTTGGTATGATTAGTGTATATGGTGACAGGTAGGTCGGTGTATGATTAGTGTATATGGTGACAGGTAGGTCAGGGTGTGATTAGTGTATATGGTGACAGGTAGGTCAGTGTGATTAGTGTATATGGTGACAAGGAGGTCGGTGTATGATTAGTGTATACGGTGACAGGTAGGTCGGGGTGTGATTAGTGTATATGGTGACAGGTAGGTCGGTGTATGATTAGTGTATATGGTGACAGGTAGGTCAGGGTGTGATTAGTGTATATGGTGACAGGTAGGTCAGTGTGATTAGTGTATATGATGACAGGTAGGTCGGTGTATGATTAGTGTATATGGTGACAGGTAGGTCAGGGTGTGATTAGTGTATATGGTGACAGGTAGGTCAGTGTGATTAGTGTATATGGTGACAGGTAGGTCGGTGTATTAGTGTATATCGTGACAGGTAGGTCGGTGTATATGGTGACAGGTAGGTCGGGGTGTGATTAGTGTATATGGTGACAGGTAGGTCGGTGTATTAGTGTATATGGTGACAGGTAGGTTGGTGTATATGGTGACAGGTAGGTCGGTGTATATCGTGACAGGTAGGTTGGTGTATATGGTGACAGGTAGGTCGGTGTATTAGTGTATATGGTGACAGGTAGGTTGGTGTATATGGTGACAGGTAGGTCGGTGTATGATTAGTGTATATGGTGACAGGTAGGTCGGTGTATGATTAGTGTATATGGTGACAGGTAGGTCGGTGTATGATTAGTGTATATGGTGACAGGTAGGTCGGTGTATGATTAGTGTATATGGTGACAGGTAGGTCGGGGTATGATTAGTGTATATGGTGACAGGTAGGTCGGTGTATTAGTGTATATGGTGACAGGTAGGTTGGAGTGTGATTAGTGTATATGGTGACAGGTAGGTCGGTGTATGATTAGTGTATATGGTGACAGGTAGGTCGGGGTGTGATTAGTGTATATGGTGACAGGTAGGTTGGTGTGTGATTAGTGTATATGGTGACAGGTAGGTCGGTGTATGATTAGTGTATATGGTGACAGGTAGGTCGGTGTATGATTAGTGTATATGGTGACAGGTAGGTCGGGGTGTGATTAGTGTATATGGTGACAGGTAGGTCGGTGTATGATTAGTGTATATGGTGACAGGTAGGTCGGGGTATGATTAGTGTATATGGTGACAGGTAGGTTGGTGTGTGATTAAACCCCCCTCACGATCTCTGTGCAGAATTTCCAGATTCATTCATGTAACGAGTGTAGAGGGAGGAGGGGCTGTACATGTAATAGAGAGGGAGGAGGGGCTGTACATGTAATAGAGAGGGAGGAGGCTCTGTACATGTAATAGAGAGGGAGGAGGGGCTGTACATGTAATAGAGAGGGAGGAGGGGCTGTACATGTAATAGAGAGGGAGGAGGCTCTGTACATGTAATAGAGAGGGAGAAGGGGCTGTACATGTAATAGAGAGGGAGGAGGCTCTGTACATGTAATAGAGAGGGAGGAGGGGCTGTACATGTAATAGAGAGGGAGGAGGCTCTGTACATGTAATAGAGAGGGAGGAGGCTCTGTACATGTAATAGAGAGGGAGGAGGCTCTGTACATGTAATAGAGAGGGAGGAGGGGCTGTACATGTAATAGAGAGGGAGGAGGCTCTGTACATGTAATAGAGAGGGAGGAGGCTCTGTACATGTAATAGGGAGGGAGGAGGGGCTTTACATGTAATAGAGAGGGAGGAGGCTCTGTACATGTAATAGAGAGGGAGGAGGGGCTGTACATGTAATAGGGAGGGAGGAGGGGCTGTACATGTAATAGGGAGGGAGGAGGGGTTGTACATGTAATAGGGAGGGAGGAGGGGCTGTACATGTAATAGAGAGGGAGGAGGCTCTGTACATGTAATAGGGAGGGAGGAGGGGCTTTACATGTAATAGAGAGGGAGGAGGCTCTGTACATGTAATAGAGAGGGAGGAGGCTCTGTACATGTAATAGAGAGGGAGGAGGGGCTGTACATGTAATAGAGAGGGAGGAGGGGCTGTACATGTAATAGAGAGGGAGGAGGGGCTGTACATGTAATAGAGAGGGAGGAGGAGGCTCTGTACATGTAATAGAGAGGGAGGAGGCTCTGTACATGTAATAGAGAGGGAGGAGGCTCTGTACATGTAGTAGGGAGGGAGGAGGCTCTGTACATGTAATAGGGAGGGGGGAGGGGCTGTACATGTAATAGGGAGGGAGGAGGCTCTGTACATGTAATAGAGAGGGAGGAGGCTCTGTACATGTAATAGGGAGGAGGCTCTGTACATGTAATAGGGAGGGAGGAGGGGCTGTACATGTAATAGAGAGGGAGGAGGGGCTGTACATGTAATAGAGAGGGAGGAGGCTCTGTACATGTAATAGAGAGGGAGGAGGAGGCTCTGTACATGTAATAGAGAGGGAGGAGGCTCTGTACATGTAATAGAGAGGGAGGAGGGGCTGTACATGTAATAGAGAGGGAGGAGGGGCTGTACATGTAATAGAGAGGGAGGAGGAGGCTCTGTACATGTAATAGAGAGGGAGGAGGCTCTGTACATGTAATAGAGAGGGAGGAGGCTCTGTACATGTAATAGAGAGGGAGGAGGCTCTGTACATGTAATAGAGAGGGAGGAGGGGCTGTACATGTAATAGAGAGGGAGGAGGGGCTGTACATGTAATAGAGAAGGAGGAGGGGCTGTACATGTAATAGAGAGGGAGGAGGAGGCTCTGTACATGTAATAGAGAGGGAGGAGGCTCTGTACATGTAATAGAGAGGGAGGAGGCTCTGTACATGTAATAGAGAGGGAGGAGGCTCTGTACATGTAATAGAGAGGGAGGAGGGGCTGTACATGTAATAGAGAGGGAGGAGGAGGCTCTGTACATGTAATAGAGAGGGAGGAGGGGCTGTACATGTAATAGAGAGGGAGGAGGGGCTGTACATGTAATAGAGAGGGAGGAGGGGCTGTACATGTAATAGAGAGGGAGGAGGGGCTGTACATGTAATAGAGAGGGAGGAGGGGCTGTACATGTAATAGAGAGGGAGGAGGCTCTGTACATGTAATAGGGAGGGAGGAGGCTCTGTACATGTAATAGAGAGGGAGGAGGGGCTGTACATGTAATAGAGAGGGAGGAGGCTCTGTACATGTAATAGAGAGGGAGGAGGGGCTGTACATGTAATAGAGAGGGAGGAGGGGCTGTACATGTAATAGAGAGGGAGGAGGCTCTGTACATGTAATAGAGAGGGAGGAGGGGTTGTACATGTAATAGAGAGGGAGGAGGGGCTGTACATGTAATAGAGAGGGAGGAGGGGCTGTACATGTAATAGAGAGGGAGGAGGGGCTGTACATGTAATAGAGAGGGAGGAGGGGCTGTACATGTAATAGAGAGGGAGGAGGCTCTGTACATGTAGTAGGGAGGGAGGAGGCTCTGTACATGTAATAGAGAGGGAGGAGGGCTGTACATGTAATAGAGAGGGAGGAGGGGCTGTACATGTAATAGAGAGGGAGGAGGGGCTGTACATGTAATAGGGAGGGAGGAGGGCTCTGTACATGTAATAGAGAGGGAGGAGGGCTGTACATGTAATAGGGAGGGAGGAGGGGCTGTACATGTAATAGAGAGGGAGGAGGCTCTGTACATGTAATAGAGAGGGAGGAGGGGCTGTACATGTAATAGAGAGGGAGGAGGGGCTGTACATGTAATAGAGAGGGAGGAGGGGCTGTACATGTAATAGAGAG
The DNA here is from genome assembly GCF_042186555.1 of Aquarana catesbeiana. Lineage (NCBI taxonomy): Eukaryota > Metazoa > Chordata > Amphibia > Anura > Ranidae > Aquarana > Aquarana catesbeiana. Next base: position 796,305,815 of record NC_133325.1, read on the forward strand.
GGAGGAGGCTCTGTACATGTAATAGAGAGGGAGGAGACTCTGTACATGTAATAGGGAGGGAGGAGGCTCGTACATGTAATAGAGAGGGAGGAGGCTCTGTACATGTAATAGAGAGGGAGGAGACTCTGTACATGTAATAGGGAGGGAGGAGGCTCTGTACATGTAATAGAGAGGGAGGAGGACTCTGTACATGTAATAGGAGGGAGGAGGGCTCTGTACATGTAATAGAGAGGGAGGAGGGGCTGTACATGTAATAGAGAGGGAGGGGGCTCTGTACATGTAATAGAGAGGGAGGAGGGGGATGTACATGTAATAGAGAGGGAGGAGGGCTCTGTACATGTAATAGAGAGGGAGGAGGCTCTGTACATGTAATAGGGAGGGAGGAGGGGCTGTACATGTAATAGAGAGGGAGGAGGGGCTGTACATGTAATGGAGAGGGAGGGTCTCTGTACATGTAATAGAGAGGGAGGAGGCGCTGTACATGTAATAGAGAGGGAGGAGGGGCTGTACATGTAATAGGGAGGGAGGAGGCTCTGTACATGTAATAGAGAGGGAGGAGGGGCTGTACATGTAATAGAGAGGGAGGAGGGGCTGTACATGTAATAGAGAGGGAGGAGGGGCTCTGTACATGTAATAGAGAGGGAGGAGGGGCTGTACATGTAATAGAGAGGGAGGAGGGGCTCTGTACATGTAATAGAGAGGGAGGAGGCGCTGTACATGTAATAGAGAGGGAGGAGGAGCTGTACATGTAATAGAGAGGAGGAGGGGCTCTGTACATGTAATAGAGAGGGAGGAGGGGCTGTACATGTAATAGAGAGGGAGGAGGCTCTGTACATGTAATAGAGAGGGAGGAGGTCTGTACATGTATAGAGAGGGAGGAGGGCTGTACATGTAATAGGGGGAGGGGAGGGGAGGGGCTCTGTACATGTAATAGAGAGGGGAGGAGGCTCTGTACATGTAATAGGGAGGGAGGAGGCTCTGTACATGTAATAGAGAGGGGAGGAGGCTCTGTACATGTAATAG